>NC_046287.1:80917110-81217110 GCF_004115265.2 Rhinolophus ferrumequinum
ATACACAATGGAATACTATTCTGCCATAAGAAAAGATGGAAATAATACCATTTGCAACAAGATGTATGGATCTTGAGATTATTATTCTGAGTGAAATAAATCAGACAGAAAAAGTCAAGCACCATATGATTTCACGGATGTGTGGTATATAAAACCAAAACAACAAAAGAACAAGAGAAAAAAATGAAGAAACAAAAACTCATAGACAGAGACAATAGTTTAGTAGTTACCAGAGGGGTAGGGGGAAGGAGGGATGGTAGATGAAGGCAAAGGGGATCCAATATATGGTGATGGAAAGATAAGTGACTCTGGGTGGTGAACACAGAATGTGATATATAGATGGGGTATTACAGAATTGTACGCCTGAAATCCATGTAACTTTACTAACAATTGTCACCTCAATAAACTTTAATTAAAAAAAAAAGAATAGATTGCCAGCACAGGGTATAGGTGTGGGTGTGGGTGGGTGGAGAAAATGGGGATTGTATTAATCGTGGTTCTTATTTGCGAATCATAGAACCTACTTGAGTTATTTTGAAAAGAGGACGGTTATTAAAGAACCAGAGCATTACAATCAGGTCCCGTACAACCGGGAAACAAAGAGCTAGGCACAGCACAGATAGGAGAAGTCAAGTCAAGGACATCAGTAAGATCACCGTCCATGATCAGAACTTCTGTTGCTAGTGACTTGAAGCTAAAAATAATGTGCCTGAATAACTGAACACATCTGTGACACTGTTCACTTATAAATCAAGCCTCCCATGTGAATCAAGTTGCACACTACCACATCTTAGACTAAGGCAGATGTATCTGTACACAGGAACATAAGGCATATGCAGAATCCTCACTTCACAGTGAAGTGAGGACTCTTCCAGTTATCCAACCCACACAGAAAGTTAGATAAGGTTAGAATGGGTACTAAAAGAGTGAATCTACTATCTCTGTCCCAACGTGGTTTATATTTGAGAATTGGTGGAATAAGAAATGAGAATTATTATTAATTTAAGCTGAGTCAAATGGAAAGAGGCCCTTGCTTTATTTTTTTTGATTTGTGCATTGTTAGCCAAATAATAGGGGTCACATCGCACAAGATTAAGTAGAGTATACATGCATAATTTTGGCTCCCTCGACTCTGGACATTGCCTGTCTGAGAGACAGCAGACTCTGCTCATAGACCTGGCAAATAGCCTCTTTTATTTCTCTTTTTTCAGGTGGGACATGAAGAATTCTGCTCATCAATTGGTATAAGAATTGATCATAAATATACATATAAGAGATTAAGCTAGAAACATTTTTTGGAAGAAACCATAGAGGTAAGTCTTCATAACTTTAGGTATGTAAGGTAATTGTTTCTTAAATATGATGCAGAATCATAATGTACACAAAAATAAACTGGTCTTCTTCAAACTAGAAGATTTTGTGTTTCAAAGGACACCAACATGAAAGTAAAGCGACAATTCACAAAGTGGGATGAAATACTTCCACATCATATATCTGATAAGAAAATTAAATCTAGAATATATAAAGAACTCGTCAAATTCATGCCAAGACATACAAATGGCCAACAAATATATGAAGAGATGCTCAACTTCACTAGCTATCAGGGCAATGCAAATCAGAACCAAATGAGATACCACATCACACCAGTTAGAATGATTATTATCAAAAGACAAATAACAAGTGTTGGAGAGGATGTGGAGAAAAGAGACTCTCGTACACTGCTGGTAGAAATGTAAATTGGTACAGCCACTACTAGAAACAGTACAGAAGTTCCTCAAAAATTAAGAACAGAATTACCATATCACCCAGCAATCCCTCTTTCGGGTATCTACCCAACAAATCTGAAAACATTTATCCGTAAAGATATATGTACCCCTATGTTCATTGCAGTATTATTCACAGTGGCCAAGACATGGAAACAACCAAAGTGTCTTTTGACAGACAATTGGATAAAGAAGATAGATATACATATACAATGGACTAGTACTCGGCCAAAAGAAAAGATGAAATACTGCCATTTGCAACAACATGGATGATCTCGAGACTAGCATGCTAAGTGAAATAAACGGAAAAATTCGAGAACCATATGATTTCATTAATATGTGGAATATAAAACTGAAAGCAACAAACAAGACAATGATATAAGCAAAAACTCATAGACATAGAGAAGAATATGGTGGTTACCAGAGGGAAAGGGGGGAAGGGAGATATAGACAAGAGATAAAGGGGGCAAATATATGGCGATGAATGGAGATTTGACTTGGGTGGTGAACACACAATGCAAATGATATACAAATGATGTATTATAGACATACAAATGATATGCAAATGTTGTATTATAGAACTGTACACTTGAAACCTATATAATTTTATTAACTAATGTCACCCCAATAGTTTCAACAATAATGAAAAGATGAAAGCAAAAAAATAAAAATGCAGTTTAAGAATAGGCAGAAGATTTGAAGAGACATTTCTCCAAAGAAGATAAACAAATGGCAGTAAGCGCATGAAAAGTTTCTCATCAGTTCTTAGGAAATAAAAACAAACTAATCCAAAATCAAACAAACAAACAAACAAACAAAAAACAATGAAATACTACTTTCCATCAATGAGAGTAGCTAAAAATAAAAAGACAGACGTTAACAAGTATTAAGAGAATGCCAAATAATAGGAATACTCATACATTGCTTGTGGGATTGTAAAATGATGTAGCTACTATGGGAAATAGTTTGGCAATTCCTTAAAATGTGATTCCTTAAATCATAAAGTGTCCATATGATCCAATAATTCAACTCCTTGATATTAACTAAAGAGAAATAAAAATGTGTATTCACCCACACAAAAATGTTTACAAATGTCCATAGTGGCACTATGCATAATAGCTAAAAAATGGATACAACCCAAATGCCTACCAATTGATAAATGGAAAAAAAATGGTATACCCATGTAATTGAATATTACCTGGCAACATAAAGTACTGACACATGCTATAACATAGATGAACGTTGAAAACATTACTCTAGGTGAAAGAAGCCAATCACAAAATACCACAAATTGTATGATTTGATGTGTTGCACGTCAAATGCCTATAATAGGCAAATCCACAGTGATGGGCCTCAGATCAGTATTTGCTGGGGGCTGGGAAATGAGGGAATGTGGAATGACTATCAATAGGTTTCTTTAGGGGTGATGAAATTGTCCTAAAATTAGATTGTGGAAATCAATGCATCATTTTGTGATCATAGTAAAAGCTGCTGAATTACACATTTAAAATACATTGAACATATACATAGAAACTATATTTCAAAGAAGCTATTATAAAAAAATATATATGTGATATACTCAAGTAACATACACTTGCAGTCCCCAAAGGTGAACTAACAAAATAATAGCATCCTTGGTAATTTGTGACACTCCTTTGTTTCCATACTCTTTCTGCATTGATTATTTCTTTGCCTCGTTGCTGATTCTCAACCTGTGTAATATAGCTGCTCTAACTTCCTCTTTAAAACTGATCTCTTTGCCAAATAGTTTATCTGACACTCTGGTATCAGAAACCTCCTGGTTATGATAGGAACTTTCACTCCCTAATCACTGTTTCCAATGAACACAATATTGAATGGGTAAAATGCATCCCAGTCTCTTGGGAAAGGGATATCTAAGCATGTCTGTGCCATCCCCTCCAATTTATAAAACATTTCTCATACCAGCAATATGCCACATATTTTAAGGAATTTAGAAGTGTTCTTCCAAGGTCCATGTTTCTTATCTGTATGTAACTCACTGTTAACATTCAACATTGCAATTTGTAGGAAAACGTCTACATGTGATGATCCTAATCACATATACATGGTCCTCCCATAATCACACTTAGTATGGGAAGCAAGTAACTGAGCTCTCCACAACCCCCATCAAAGGTACTTCAGGAAATGGTTGGCTGACCTTGACTACATATTTGAAATACTTACACGGATGATTTGTGTAATCCAGTCTCTAGTGACTCACTCATAAGGAAGAAGGACCTAACTGCCAGAGTACCATGGCAATTATGCCATTCACGAAGCATTTCTGAGTTGGCATCTGAAGATGAATGGCCCCAAACTACCGAACATATTTAGCTTGTGGGAGACACAGCTCGTGGTCTATTTCCCACGAAATAGTGGCTCGTTCATTATCATGGAACGAGCCACTTCTAAAAAGGAAGACTTTAAAAAGCAACATTAATTCATTGACACAATTGATGCCAACAGAAAGAGCACGTTTCAAGGTAGAATGGTTGTATTGTACCTGCACTTTGGTGTTCTAAGAGACACGCGAGTACATGCAGACCTGCAGAAAGATCTGGGCAAAACTGCAGTTGCTGTCTGGATATGATGTGCCCAGTGGTGACAGGTCATATCCAGTAAGTTCAGCATTAAACCATTGCTGAGCTTGATTCTCCAGTCAGGCTGTCAGGGTTCTAGTTGCTAGCCAAATTGAATGTGTATTGAATCATAGAGAATCTCTTTCACCATGATTTTTGCAGTGCTGCATAGTGTCATGGGTCAGCATTTTTTTTCAACCATTTCTGCCCTAAGAAAATATGTAATGGCCACTAAAGTTTCTTTTGTTCCAGAGATGGAACACCATCAGACAATTAAAAATACCTAAAATCCCATGTCACTTACGACATACCTCTACTCAACTTTTTCATGCATATTATTTTATTAATGAGCCTTCTTAAAAGTAGTGAGTCTTTAAAGAGTAGTGGGTCCAAATAGCTAATGCTGCTGCATTAGACAGGCCCTAGAATCAACTGTGTCTGTATAAATCTCATGGATGACACATACTAATTCTATGTCCTTGGGAAAGATGTTTTGTCTACCTGTATGTACCTCCTCATCTGAAAAATGGGGGTGGATATTAATAATGGTTTTTAATAAAGTTATTATGGGGTTAAATGAGTTAATAATGTAAAATACCCTGCCCAGAATAAAGTCAGCACTTAATAAGCATCACAATTGTTTTACCTATTATTAATGTCTTGGTTTTCACATCTTGTTTCTCTAGTTGGGATAAAAGAAGACTACAGTATAAATCGTTCCCATTAACTCTTCCCACATAGGACTCCCGAGGATGGTTCTTATTCAGTTCTAGAGAACCAACCCCCAGCTCTAATCTGTGGGTTATCTTGCAAAACCCAAGCAAGAAGTAAGAAGGAGGGCATAATATTATCAGTTAGGAAAGCAAGATGGTTGAATTCGGAAACTATATGTCAAGTACTAGTCTAAGCAAGGGAAACACATAGCATCCACCAGAGGGCGTTTGTCTAGAGTAGATGGATAAATTCTGTCCAGCTAAGGGAAAATTCTGTGAGAGGCCCAAACCAAGCAGTCACTGACTAACGAGCCCGTTCCCGAATATGAGATGGAATTTTGACTTCAATGCTACTGCATGGATAAATAATAGAATAGATGTTGCAGGCTAAAGTTACTTTAAAAAGTTCTAATGGAGTCATTAGAATGTGAATACTCCATATAAATTAGAATATTTTAACCTTCCTCTTTCAGTTCTATATGCCCCATCCTGCACCACACATAGTCCCCTGCTTGCGCGCGTGCATACGCGTGTCCACACACGTACACACACACACACACACACACACACACACACACACATTCACCTAGCTCATGTTACCCCGCTTAAAAAAAAGATATTTCTTCACATTTACAATCTATAATCATTTCTAACTTACATTTATGTCTATGTTTTATTTTATTCGCTGAAAGCAATGCTATTTAGAACTTACTACAATATATGAACCTGGCTCTTGGTGTATTTGTTCCAAACAGAACTAAAGCACATCATGTTGAATTTAATAAATATAACCTTGATACTTGACTCTTTCCTATTTTCATTTGCATTCTCTAAATCAACTTTAGCAAGTTCTCCTGATTATTTATAAGATGCACTCCACTAATAAGACATATACACCTGTGTGTGGATTTTTGCCCAGATGGCACAAATAAAAAGAAGCTTTAAAAAAGTAAATTAGGAAAGACTGATCATTTTGCCACCGATAAGAATTTATTAAAGACATGTATTTTATGAAATTTAGAAAATTAAACTAGCTCCTGCTTTAGGGATTGATTAAACAGTTCTTTGTAAGAATGTATAGATTTGAAATGCTTTTAAAATCTTATTTCATTTATATGATTACATTCAAAATTAAGTTACATAGAGTATCTCAATTTCTTGTTCAGGGGATATGATCTCTCTTAGTTTAAAATTACATTATGCTTAGGGAAGCTTCAAACTATCAGGTTAGCTTGTTTGGCAGACTGTTAGATTAATTCTCTAATTCACTGAAATATCTATTACCATTTTCAAAAGAATTGACTCTAATGAATTAGAGAGCTAATCTCAACAATTTATCACTCAAAGAGGTCATCACACTTAGCAGAATATTCAAGACTACCAGCCCATTACTAACACTTTCTTTATATAAGAGAAACACGTATTTTCTATATTATGCCTTATCGTATTTTAATGATTGAAAAATATATTAAGAGCTGCCCTATTATAACAGAGTACTCATATAATCAGTCTACTGTAAAAATATTTGTGTAAAGTTATTAAAAATCTTGACAGTTAATAATAATATGGTACCTTGACAATAGAGAACAGTGATACAACCATGCGTTAAAATTTTAAGCATTTATTAGAAAATCTAGAAAGCTGGTGTATTATTTTCTGCTATGTTCTTTAGAACACCCCCCACTTTTTTTTTTTAATTCTATGCTGTGTGTATGTCCCTAAGACTCTTTTGCAATAAAATGTCTACCCTACATCCTGTAGGGTGTAGCCTTTTTGTGTTATTGCTGGTATAGTACCGCTCCTGTTTTATTCTCCCTATTCTCCTCCGTCACATACTTCATTGCCCCACAGGGAACACAGACCAGCATGCGAGTACCAGCCAGGGACCAGACACCATTATCCTCTGCAAAATGGCCTGGAAGCTGAAGCTGTGTATCTAAGTAAATTTTAGATCTAATTACTCCTATTATATGCAGTGTTTTCTGCACTACCAATCAGAATGTCATGTATCCAAAAATTAAATCTACACAGTTTTGTAAAGTCTGAAATATACTGTTGTTGTTTTCAGATAGCCCTCGTTTAGTGTTCTATTTCCTCATGTTTTGAGATTTTTTTTTATCATAAGCTTATGTTTGCTGAAACTTGAGTTATGAAGATGCTCTGAGGCCTGGGTTGAAAATATATCCCTCCTGAACACATGTATCCTTTTTTTTTTTTTAACTCCTGTATGTTATCCAAATCAGAATTACTTTAAATAATTATCACTTGGGGTCTTTTAAAACCCGGGATAATTTCAATTCAGTTTGAATCTAACAAAATATATAAAAAAATACATTCCTCATTCACAACCAAAAGCCAAATTTTTATTTTAGCCATTTTGATATATTGATATAGTGATATCTCATTATGGTTTTAATTTGCATTTCACTAATGGCTGATGATGTTAAACATCTGTCTTTCTTCTTCAGTTAAATGCCTGTCAATTCCTTTATCCTAGTTTTCTAATTGGATTTTATTTTCATTATTTTACTATTGAGTTTGAAGTTTCTTTATATATTCTAGATATAAATTCTTTGTCAGATACACTGTTTGCAAATATTCTCTTCGTTTATAGTTTATAATTTTATCTTCTTCAGGAAAAATATTGAATTATGATGATGTCCAATTTGTCAATTTGTACTTTTATAAATTGTGCTTTCGGTGTTAATTCTAAGAAATTTTCAGCTTGTCCTAGGCCTCCAAGAATTTCTATTTTTCAAAAAATATTTATAGTTTTATATTTTATATTTAAGTCTGTGGTCTATGTTGGGTTAATTTTCATATGAAGCATGAGTTTTAGATTAAAGTTATTTTTTTTTTGTTTTTTTTTGTCTATGTATTTCCAATATTTCCAACATGATTTTTCAAAATGGATTTCTTTCCTTCATTGAGTTACTTTTGTACTTTTGTAAAAATTCAGTTGAGCATATTTTTGTGGGACTCAATCTAGGTTTTATATATTTTTTCCCACTGATCTATATATTGGATCCTCCATCAATACTATAGTGAGTTGCTTGCTATAGCTAGTATATTAATTGTAAGCCTTCACATCAGGTGGACTGATTCCTCCACTTTGTTCTTTTTTCAAAATGTCTTTTTTACTATTCTGGAATGCACTCTTCTATACAAATGTTAGGATAAGCTTGTCTATAGTTGTAAAAATAAATAAATAAATAAATAAATAAATAAATAAATAAATAAATGAATGAATGAATGAATGCATACATACATACATACATACATACATACATACCTTTCAGAGATTTTGAGAAGAACTGAATTAAACCTATATATCAATTAAGAGAGAGTTGACATCTTTCCAATACTGACTCTTCTTTCATAAACAAGTTATGTTTATCTATTTATTCAGCTACTGTTTGATTTTTTGTTAGCTTTTAATAATTCCAAATGCAAGTACTGTGCATGTTTTGCTAGATTTATACCTGAGTACTAAACTTTCTTTGAAACAATTAGACATGGTATTGTGTTTTAAATTTGTATTGTGTTTTAAATACCACATTTCATTGTTAGTATCCACAACTGTAATTGATTTTTGTGTGTTGATTTTGTGCCTTTTAATCTTGTGGAACTCACCTTTTAATTATAGGAGATTTTTGTAGAAAGTATGTTATCTATAAATGGGTCAGTTTTATTTTTTTTCCGTTTCCACTCTGTATTTCACTTATTTCATTTCTTCTCTGATTTCAGTGGCTAGAACTTCCAGTCCTATGTTGTATCACACATATTTTGATATGTTGTATATTCATTTTCCTTTAATTTTTATGTACTTTAAAAAATGTCCCTGCAGGCCTCTTCTCTAACCCAAGGGTTATTTAGAAGTGAGTTGTTTAGTTTCTAAGTGTTGGAAATTTTAGCTCTTGTCTTTCTGTCATTGATTTCTAATTTGATTCCCTTATGGCCAGAGAATGAATTTTGTACGGTTTAAATATTTTTGAATTTGTTGATTTTTGTGTTATAGCCTAGGATGTGGTCTATCTTGGTGAATATTCCATATGCCCTATAAAAAATAAACATGTGAATTCTGTAGTTTTAACATATGTACAGATATACGTTGAATGAATTATGTTGGTTGGTTCGGTTACTCATTTGTGCTGATTTTCCCTCTAATAATTCTAAAGTTGTTCTAGCAATTGCTAGCAACGAGCTGATAAGATTCTCAAGTATAGCTGTGGATTTGTCTTTTTCTCCTTTCAGCCATTGCATGTTATATTGAGTTTCTTGTAGACAGCATAGATTTAGGTCATGTTTTTTCAAACACACTGACATCTTTCTTTCAGTTAGTGTAATGAGACTACTTACATCTAAGGTAGTTAGTAATACGTTAGGACTTAAGGCTGCCATTTCATTATTTATTTTTGGTTTGTTTCCTCTTTTTCTCATTTCTCTGTTTCTCTGTTTCTTGACCTCCTGTGGATTCTTTGAACATTTTTTAAGGTCCAGTGTTTATTTGTTTATAATATGTTTTAGTCGATCATTTAAAATAATTTTCTTAGTGGTTGATCCAGATATTACAATATACAAATGTCACTTATCAAAGTATACTGGTATCAACATTTAACACACTTAATGATGTGTAAAGACCCTACATCTTTTGAGGTCCTTTTAACTTAACCACTTTTAAATTACAGTTATTTTACTTATTTCCTCTACCTACATTAAGCACCACATTAGATTATAATTTTCCCTCAATCATCAAATGTGAGTTAAAAGCTCATGAGAAAAATGATAGTGTATTATATGTTACCTCTGTTGTACTCATGATGTTCATTGATTTCTGATGTTCTAAACCACCTTCTGTCATCTCTTTTCCGTTTAGGGTATTTTAAAGCTATTCTTGATTGGGAGGCTTGCTTATTACAAATTCTCTTAGTTGTTCTTTATTTAAGAAAACTTTTATTTCCCCTTCACATTTCTAAATATGTTTTCGCTAATGTGGCTGACAGTTTGTTTCTTTTTTTTCTTGTTTTTTTTTTTTTTGTTTTGTTTTGTTTTTTTTTTTAATTCAGCATTTGGTTTCAAATGACAAATCACTTTCATTCAACTGATACTTCCCTTTGAGTAATTTGGTTATTTTCAGTGTTTTATTTTGTGTTGTTTTTAGTTTTCAGAAGTATAATTATTATGTATTTTGATGTGGATAATTCTATTTGGAGAACACTCAGTCTCTTGAATCTATAGGATGATATTTTTTCACAAAATTTGGGAAGGTTTCAGCCATTGTTTTTTCAAATACTGTTCAGCCTCTCATTCTCTCTTTCTCTCTCTCTCTCTCTCTCTCTCTGCTCTTATTTTGGAAAATGCTGACACAAACATTAGCTCCTTTGTTATTGTCTTACAAGACTGTTGACTTCTCTCACTCTATTTTCTTTCTTTTATTTCAGAGGAAGTAAATTAATTGATCTGTGCCCAGTAGCTGAGTCTATTCTCTATCATCTTTACTACTGAATCCTTCCAGTTCGATTTTTATTTTAGTTATTTTATTTTTTAGTTCTATAATTTCTACTGTTTTGTATTTATAATTTCTATTCCTTTCCTGGAATTTTCTATTTGTTCATTTGTTTCAAGATAACTAATAATTACTTTTAGAACCTTTTTATGATAGCTTCTTTGAAATCTTGTCAAAATGTCAATATCTGATTTATTTCTGTGATAATATCTGTTGATTGTCTTTTCTCATTTACATTGTAATTTCCCTGCTACCTTTTATGACAAATAATTTTCAGTTGTTTCTTGGACATTTTATATTATAGTACTCTGAATACAATTTAAGCTTATTTTTAGTAGGCAGTTCCCTTATTAAGGTATAGAATGAACGCCAGCTGTGTGTGTATGTGTAGTTTCTCTATGGGCCCTAACAATACCACCACTGCACAAATGGAACTCTTACTTACCACTGCACAAATGGAACACTGCACAAATGAAACCCCCTTGTTTCAGAAATATAAGGTGGGAGTACAGTTTCCTCCATGGTCCTTATTGTAAAGGCTTGTATTGTAAAGCACTCAGGGAACTCAGTATAATGTCTTGCTTTCTCAAGTTCTAAGGGGTCTAGGTGGTCCTTTCTTCTACATTTTAGTATTTCTATTCTTCTTTGTTTTGTTATATCTTGGGATTTTTTTACTTGTAAGAGTGAGGACCTGGGAGGAATGCTACTCCATCTTGATGGGATACTTTTGCTTTTTTTTAGCCAAATGTCAGAGTATAGATATATCTCCCAGTACAAAATTTTTAACTAAAATTTACTTATGAAAAAAACTATATCGACATACTGAATACACAATGGCACTTTATAACAAGTTATATAAGGAATAAATCTTGAATTGCATTCCAACAACAATTAGTAGAATATCAGAATCACATGTAGACATTTTGAAAAGCACATTGATGGGCAAAATGGGATTTGAATCAGACGTTGTTGGCACATAACTCATAGTGGATGAGTTATGTAGATACGATAATAAATGTTTTACTTGAATGTTATGGCAGTAGCACAGGAATCTTTCCTTTAAATTAAGAGACCTGTTATGCCTTATAGTGTTATAGAAAAAAGTTTGAATGTTACAATTGGAAGTGCAAAGTTCCGTTTGAAATTTTTGCATCCTAAATCTTCAGCCAACTCCCATAAGGATTTTTTTATTGACAAATTTTTACATATCACCAGAATGACAGAATCTGTACTGATTTTTCTAAGTTTTATAGCTTACCTAAAGTTGTTGCTTTTTCATCTGACTCATCTGTACCATCAACTTATGTAAACAGATAAAATAATGACTGTTCAACCATCCCTTTCCACGCCTCAATTTTAAGCTTTCTTCAAGTCTTAAGTCTCCAACTTACTGGTGAATTATAGTTTATTACAGGAAATTACCATTTTATTGTAAATTCTTACATGCAGTTTTTTCAGCAAAGTTATGTATTGTTATGTATTATTGACCCTTCCATATCATAAAAAAATGTTTATGGTGCTACATGCGAAGCGTACATTTTACTGCATACAAAATGAATTGAACAACCACATTAATTGTTTGATGATCAGGAAGCAAAGTTTTAAGACTTTTTATATTCAAGCATCATATTTTATAAATTATAAGTAAGCATTTTATTGCATTTAGTAATGATTTAAGAAATCGGTTGCGGATTTGGTTGAGGTGCAATGTATTATAAGTTTTCTAAGTTAAAATGACGAGAAATAGGTAATTATTCCCTTAAATATTTCACAGAGAATATTAGCTTTTTGGAATCATATCTACATTAAGTGGAAGATGGCTAGATTCTGAAATAATGCCTTGCAACAAAGCACTTGATAAAATATTACAAACAACTTTTTAAGTACACAGCTAAGCTTACAAGTAAGTAAGATTTCAAAACATGATGGCACCTTTTATTCCTAATTTTAAGATAAAGTTGACAGTATTATGGTTCTTGGAAGTTATTGTCTTTTTTTTGCTTTGTCAGTATATTTGATTTGTACCTTTAGGGTCAATGACTGCAGTGAACAGAAGAAAAGAGTTTGCTTTCACATAGCAGTTAATATTTGTTGCCTATCTAATATACTTTTCTCACTAATCTTAATTATTGAACACCAATTTTATTCAGTTGGCAATGTGCACATATAAAAACTGAATTTCCAGCCATCCTCCCAGAGAAAAATAATGATGGAAACATAAATTCTGTCCAATGATTTATCAGTGTATTTATTAGGTGGGTAACCTAACCTCTTTATTTAACTGCTGTTAGAAACATATTTTCCTCTTGCCTCTCCTTCTTTCTTCCGAAAACGAGGAACAAAAAGATGTATCTCTCATTTGTAATTAGGTAGCCTTAGTTATAAATTATTGATCTCAAAGCTAGCAAAATATAAATATAGAAGGAAATTGGTTTCATAACAACAACTGAAACATGGTGTCATCCTAGACTAACTACTTTCAGGTTTGTTTGTTTTTAACCTAAGAGAAAACTAATCTGTGTGTGTGTGTGTGTGTGTGTGTGTGTGTGTGTGTGTGTGTGTATCCCACTTATAGTTTGGTGTTTTCTGTTACACATCATTAAACTTAGTTTTGATTGATATAAATATGAGATTCCTGAATAAACCCAGAGCTCTCAAATTTAAATAAAGGGAAGCCTACAATAAAATAACACCCTTTTCAGCATAAAAAAAAAAAAATGAATGAATAAAAAAGTATGTCTCTTTCAGGCTAGGTCTGGCTGGGGACCCATGAGTATTTGAAAGCATTGCCTTCCCTTACTTGGATACACTGGTCATTCTGGGAAATCCCAGTCTGAGAAAATACTTAAAATGGTCATTTATACAAACTAATTTACAAGCAAAAAATAAACTAAAATAAAAACTAAAAAATAGCAGTTAAGGTGGGAAATATGAGCAGAATGAGATGTATCTAATGGTATATCCAAAAGAAATTAGAAAAAATTGGGGATAGGTAAATACAGTAACAAGAATGTCAAGAATAAATGACATATGTAAATCTCAGATTTGAAAAACACAATGAAGTCCAGATAGCAAAAATTACAAAAACTCACCTACACACGTCAACGTAAAATTATTGAACAATTAACAAAATTCCTTAGAAAAAGAAAGAAGAGACAGATTAATTTAGAAAAAAAGACAGTTACCCTGAGAGTTCAATTCCAAACTATGATTTTGGGATTAAGGAAATAGTGCAAAATAAATATTTTTTATTGCTAAGTGAAAATATGTGTTAATCTAGAATTATATATACAGCAAAAATATATATCAAAAAAGGGGGTAAAATGGAGACAATGTAGATAAAGAGAAATTTACTTAAAAAAACTTTCAATGGATGAAGTTCAACAAAGAAAAACCTTAATCTCAAAGGTACATGAAGATTAACAAAGAACAATCAGCAAATATATTAATAATTCCACACAAATATTGACTATATAAAATAATAGTATTCATATCTGATTTGGGAACTAAGTCATATGGAAGAAGTTAAATATTGAACAATAATAGCATATAAGATTAGCATGAGTGTTATTAATGTATAATATTCTAAATTTCTTTTATTTTGAAATATGTGTTTAGACATGTTGGTTAATGGTAACAATTTGTCAAATAAAGTATGAAAATTTTAATTTGTAAGCACTAAGATAAACAGACAGCTTTTAATTCAAATAGATACTATAATCAATTAAATACAATTAATAAAAAATCCAGGGAAGGAGAAGAATGTAAGCACAGAAAAAAAGGAACTCGGATTAAACACAAATAAGATAATTGAAGTAAATCCATATATATCAGTAATCACAATGTGTATAAACAAAATGAAATGACCTGTTAAAATACAGAGATGTCAAATTGGAAAAGAAAACAAAATCAAGATATATTTATAATGAACACATTTAAAACAAAATGTTGTATCTTTGTACTTAATGGTGACAAACTCCAAACTTTCCACTAAGATCACGTACAAGCCGGGACGTCCCTTCTTATTACCTCTTTTCAACATCTTACTGAAGTTATACTTAATGCAATATGAAAAGAAAGGAAAGAAAAGATACATAGATTGGAGGGGAAGAAAAATAATCATTTTTGCTTGCATATGACATGATAGTCTATGTAGAAAATAAAAAAGAATTGACAAAAATAACTACTGGAATAAGTGATTATACCAAGATTGCAAGTTATAAGATTTATATACTAATATAATTTAGAAGTGTGTGTGTGTATATATATATTTATCTGATAGATGGATAGATTTATCGTGAAAAATTGGCTCATGTCATTATGGTGGTTGAGAAGGCCCACAATATGCCAGCTGTAAGCAGGAAACGTGGGAAAACCCATAGTATAATTTAGTCAGTTTCTGAAGGCCTGAGAACCAGGGAGCCTATGGTGTAAATCCTAGTTCCAGGGCTTGAGAAGATATAAAATATCCCAACTCAAACAGACAGTCAGGAAACCAGGAAGTGAAAAGTCAGATTCCTCCTCCTTCTGCCTTTCTGACTTTTGCTCTATTCAGGTCTTCAAGGGATAAAATGATGCCTGGCCACATTGGAGAGGGCAATCTACTTTACTGAGTGCACCAAATCAAATGCTCATATCATCTGGAAACATTCTCAGAGACTCACCCAGAAATAACATTTAATCTGTGGACCCTGTGGCTAGTTAAGATGACACATAAAATTAATCATCACAATGTTCATGCATCATTTTTTCAGGCAGTCATAAAATCATTATAAAAATTAAACATGTAATTGGTCATAAATCAAACCTCAACAAATTTCAAATTATTAGAATCATACATACTATGTTTTCTGATCATATGAAAGTACGGTAGTAATCAATAAGAAAAATATAAAGAAAAACCCACATATGATTTGAAAATAATTTACACACCTCAAATAATTCAGATCAATCAGAAATCATAAGGAATTAAGAAATGTTTTCAACGTAATGAAAATTAGATATAATATATCAAAATACCTAAGAAATGTTTGTGTGCACATGAGTAAATCTAACAAACATTGTTGAAACCTTTTATAGAGAGCATGATCAAATTTAATTGAAAGACATTAAAGAAGACAGATATAAGTGGAAACCTATACTATATTTATGACAGGAAGAAACAATTTTAGCTAACATTCACTCCAAATTGTTCTATAGATTTAGTTCCAAAGAAAACAGCAACAAGATTTTTTGAGAAACATGGCAAGGTACATTATATTTATATAGAAAAGTAAATATGTAGCCTGCCACTTCTGAAGAAGTACAAGATAGGGATGATTACCTTACCAGGTAACAAGAATTATTAAATTTATAGACTAATTAAGCCAATGCAAAGTCGACGGAGATATAGGCAAAATACCCACATCTATAGGGACACTTGGTGTATAACAAGGTGACACTGTATATCCTGGGAAATCATGGGTTATTCAAATGAGAAGGGATAATATAATTGAATTCCTATTTCACCTTAAACATAAAAAACAAAAACAAACAAAAAAAACTTAATGAGAATGAATTTAGCATTTAAAATCAAAAGGAAAAATATTTTAAAACATAACAGACTATCTCCATGAATCTGGTTCAGCACAGAATTTGTTTAAAAGACATAAATATTTGTAACATATACAGAAATATTAACATTTGACTACATTAAAATTAAGCCATTTTATTTATCACAAGGTATCACAAGAGATACTCAAACTGCAAGAAGTACATACCAGTGAGAAAGGATTAATATCCAAAATGTATAATTCCTACCAATCAGACAGAAAAAGAGAAACAGAATTAGAAAGACATTGGAAAAATATATGAAATGGCATTTTTCTTAATAGGATATAGCCAATTAATCTATGACAAAATATTGTACCTTGTAGGTAATCAGGGAAGTGAAATTAAGACCATAATTAGAAACAATTTTAAACTCATTAGATTGGGAATAGTACGTAGTCTCATAATTCCAAGAGTTGGTGAGAGTGTCAATCAATTTAAACCTTTAGAACTGTTGATGAAAGCAAAAATTCATCCAACCCCTTTAGAAAACAATTTGGAATTATCTTGCAAAGTAGAATTTATGCAAACGTTATGACTTAGCTATTCTACTTCAAGGTATTTATTTTTGGAAAAGCTCATGTTTAAAAGGAATAATAAAAAATTCAGGGTAGTGATAACTTCCATGAAGGAAATGGTAAGAACACAAGGAAACACAGTTATTATCCGTGTATTTCTAAACCTTAATTTAAGTGATTAATCATTGTTGCCTATTTCATAATTATGCTTTGTAGTGTACATTTATTTTGCATATATTCTTTTGTACATATTAAGTGTATTATATAATCATAAAATAGCTCTATGTAGGGAAAAACAATTTATAATTAAAAATACATATATTTACTTTAAAGTAAGAACTTTAAAAATATCTTTAATCAGAAGAGAAAATGGTGAATTTTCATGGTGAGGCAAGTTTAGTAGAATATTTTTCAAATAATATCTCATAGTGTCTAACATGTATATGACCTGAGTGATCAAATATTAATGGATACTAATTGCCTGGAATTTTCAGGATAATTTTAGGTGCAATCAATTATTTTATGAAAGGTAGTTTTACTTAGTCATCAACTTTTTTTCAATGAATTGGGGGAAAAAAAGGTTTCATAAGTTTTTAAGAGATAAAAATGTATATTTCTTTCTAGTTTTCATGCAGATGAGCAGAGCACGTACATTTTTTAAATGTTTGCTTTCCCAAAGCAGTTTTTGTATATTGAATCTTCTCAACAATTAAATGCACAGAACATATGAAGCAACTACATGATTCTAAGCACTCAGTACTTAACGTCAAAAGATAAACAATTAGTTGAACTTTGTTGAGGATAATTTTTTACAATGTAACTCATATGAACTCAGATCTTACTAGCATGTGGGCACATATTAGGTCATGATAATATTAATACTCAAATTTCCCTAAGGTGTTGTCCCACCTGCAGAATCCAATTCTCCATTCACTTAGCAATGTCTGCATTAGTTGTTTCTGGTAATTCCAAAGAAAATCATGTCCTTAAAGGACTCAGTTCTCATTTATTGTACCCTTGTCCCCAAATTGACAATGGCCCCTCACCTGTGCTCCCAATGCCAGCACTGTCCGGGAGAATCCTGACTCCCTGTCTAACATGAAGTCCAAAATGACACATGGATCCATCAGTTTACAGTGAGAGAGAACTATACTCTGTCCCATGAAGCAATAAGGAGAAGGGTCTCTCTCCACAATGGATGCAAATGGAAAGCCTATAGAAGGAGTCCTAGCAGAGATGGTGGTGGCTTAGACTGCAATGGAAGCCGAGAAGGTGAAGAGAAGTGAGTGAATACTATTATCTGTGTTCTTGAGAATGTTAAAAAAAAATAATAATGAATATATATATATATATATATATATATATATATATATATATATATATCCAGAGACACAAATTTTCTCCCTCTTCTAAAAAACTGAGCTTATTTTTGGCATAGTTACTGAGAACTTTTTTATTAAATTATTATACATATAGCTAAGCTAATTATGGCTGGGTCATAGATTTGTAATGATGGTTATAAGTAGGACTGCTATTATTTCCTTCTGAAGAAATTTAAGAAGGCACTCACTCTCAGGGCTCTGTGAATGCACAGTCCTCACCTGACTAAGTGTCTCCTTAAATTTTGAGACCTTGATACCTTGCTTACCTCACCCTACTCCTAACTCTAAGTACGTGTCATATTCGATGTATATATTCAATAAAACTTGTGGCAAACCTGGCTGAGACAGATTGATAGAGGCAAAATATTATTTGCAACGATTATTTTAGGTTACCTACACATTGACACCCAACTAAAGCAAAAGAAGAAAATAAAATAGAGAAAGTTTTCCAAATAGCTTCATTCATATAGACAGTAAACCTGGAAACAAGTAGTCCCAAACCTATGGTCTTCATCTGATACAATTTAATTATAGACATTTATTATCTGGTTTATTTATTTTATCCTTTATGCTAAATTCTATATCAGTAAATTTGTTAAAGGTGTTAATTAGAACATTATTTATTCCTGGTCCGTTTATACACCTTATTTTTCAGGAAACAGTCTTAAATACATATTTGATCTAATGTACTGTCATATGTGACATGTTTAAGGGCAAAGAGCCGTAGGTAAAGCTGGTCAGCTGTCCAGGGTTCTTCACTTCCTGGTTTTACATTTATTTCTGAAAGTCAGAAATATCATTTCCAAAAAAATATTAAGGGGATTGTAAAAAATAATCACTCTATTCAATATTATAATTGTAGAAATGGAGTAAATTTTCTGTAAGAAATGAAAACATGAGAAGAAAATGTCACTTACATATTTGGTACGTCAGTATATGTCAGAGGGAAAAAAATACTGTGAATAAGCTTGTCTCTTTGATACCAAGAAGATATTCTAGTCCGAGCTTTAATATATGCTTCCTGTGTTTTCTACTAGATGACTCTTTGCTGCTTTTCATCTTCTTCTATGTTTCATATGAGAGGATTGGTACAGCTTTTAAAACTTCATTAACGGGAGAAAATCCACTATCCATGGATTTCTTCTCAAAAGGCACTCTAAACCATTAGATAACTGGGCAGTTTCATTCCCATGAATGCTCTCTAGCCATGGAAAACCTCAAAAGGACACAGGCAAGTCCAATGAGTAGAAGAAATCTATTAAGTTTGGGATGTTTGGTGCATTGGATCGGTCTGGGATTATGAAACCTAAACCTCCCATTGTAAACAGGAAGCAGGATATGAATCCTTCCCTAATATACTGTTCATTTACTCTGTAGGCAACGGAAGCTACTGGTCTCCGATGCCCATGTTCACCAGTCATAGAGCCAACACTCGGAGGTTCAACAATGAAATCATAACTTATTACTCTGGTGATGAGGAAGTAAGACATCATCGCCAGAACATACACTATCATGACCGAGGGCGTGTGAACCCAGGGCAGCTTCTTCAGCTTCAGGTTGGCCATTGCAGCACCAAGAACAGGACGCGGTACAAAGTCTCTGTGTAGGTGGTGACAAGGCCAAGTCTGTAAGCGTTTAAATTAAAGAAAGTAAATCCCGTCTCTGTATGTGAGATAAATAGGTGTTGGGGTTGATTGTGCATGTGCCTGCAGGCTCCAGGCATTCATAGAAACAGGCCCAGCAGGCTGAGCTGGGGCTGTGGAGACCTACAGCAGCCATGCCTCCTCTACGACATTCAACTTCAAATTTTTAAATTCTGTGCTAGAAAACCAAATAGTTCTACTCATCTAGTATTTTGTCTCATAACTACTCTTTAAAGCCTTTGCATATAAAATGCAGTATTAAATGTTTACGTTTGTCTTTAATTTGTCCCCCTACTCCCCAACCTACAAACAACCACTGAACGGCAATAACAGCAAAAAGAATAAAAACTCAGCCTTGTAGCAGAGAAACTGAAGTGATCCTGATTTGTGGCCATTCTTTCCAGAAAGATGGAAGATACAAAGGTGTTATTGACAACTTAATGTAGTTTTCCCAGCAATAGCCAGTCAATCACCTTAGCATGGCCGTGAAGGGGCAAGAAAAAGCTGCTGCAGTTATTGTGGGTGAGGACACGTAAGTCCACAGGCAAAGCCTAATGAGGTACAACCAAAGTCTCATTAAGCACTGGGGCAGCAAGAAGGGAAGGCCGGAAGCTGGCTGAAAGGAGACTTTTTTCAAAAAACAAAAAGGGAGACCAAGGAAGACCAATTTAGATGGCTTTCTAAATAATCTTTATTTAATCCATTCTTTTGCCAAGGACTGGTGTGCTTTATACAATCTTTAATTTCTTTCCTTGTTTCTGCAATGACTTTTTTTTCCCATCAGAATAATTTGTCTGGAACAATGTTAGCATGTTGCAACACCTAACATTGTATTTGTAACTAATTAATTCCATTACTTATGTGAGCACAATCGGCCTTGATATAGTTATACCATTGTCTACAGGAAGAGCACAGATATTGTTTGGGGTGTTTGGTTTTTAAATGAATTGGTGATTAAAATATAGAAATAACCACACACAATTATGTGTGCAAAGCAAAATCTTATATTGTTTTGTGTCAAAATCTTATACTGTTTTGTGACAAGAATAAGAAGGCAGTGAATGCAAAGAAAATGTTCTTTTCTGTAGTGGGTTCTTTTACTACTCAAGGAGGCAGTGTATTTCAAGGGAGCATGCATTGAAAAGGTTTATACAATAATTGGGCCACTTTGGAAGGGTTCCTGAGAAATCATACACCATTGTCCTTTGCTCCTTTGTCCCACCACCAAAACCCTATGTGCAACTTTTGGTAGCATGGTACTTTCTTTTCTGAGAAATCTGAGAAGAATTAGATATCATACGCTTCCCTTGGTAACTCTCACTAGCATTAATGCTCAAGCTGTGATTATGCATGGCTAAACTCAATGGAAAACTCATAGTTATTTAGAAAAACAAAACAAAACAAAACTATGGGTACCAGTATCTCATTTAAACAATGGTCATTCATAAAAACAAAGTACTTCCACCTTTGAAATTAGTCTTGACATCAAAACTTATTTTATAGAAATGGACAGGAATACTCCAGTATGAGAATAGATACTACACATCTACTTTTATAGTTCTCTACAGCCCCAATAAAAGTCTCATTCCCTATTGGTTCCCTGGAAGCCACACTTTTACTGGTTTTTCTAACATTTACTAAGAAGTGAAAAATCATTTTTATCTTGCAATATTTCATCATTTTAAATACTCTAAAAATCTAGAAGTTTTAGAGTTTTCCTCCCTGAATCATGGCATATCTCTTCATTGGAAACTCTCTTCAATGTCTATATCAAATGCCAACAGAAAATAGTCTTGGATTTTTAATTCAATTTCTTTATATTGAAACATTAAAATAATACTAAAATATTATTTAATTAAACCAAATTTCACTGCTAAGTCTCCCCTTTTTGTTACTTACCTTTTCTTATATGTATGTTTAATTTCTTACCTGGTCAATTCTAACTTCCCTGCTTTCCTTTGTGATTTCTTCTACAGCTTTGAAGTCTAGAATGCCATCCTTTTACAGATATTGGATAAAAATTAGCTCGTTTTATCATCTATTTTTTGTTTTATATTAATATTTTTATCTGAACCTTGTTTGAAATACAGCCTACTGTTACGGTTTTATTATATTTCTGTACTGTCTCTGAGCATTAAGAGTGCCTTTTTCCACTCCTGGAGCCAGAGCTAAAGGACTCATGGAGCTCTCCCTACAACGCTGTGCTCATGTATGGGTATCTCCGATTTCAGGCCAGGGGCCACCTGAGGAAATAACAACAATAAACTCATCATTGATTGAGGGGTAATTTAAACTCCTGTTGTCTCTCCCAATCCTCCTGATTAGTCCTCTGATGGCTGTTTCACGAATTCTGTTTAGGTTTTATAGCTACGTTCAGAGGAAGAGGAAAGGTAGAGTGTGTTTATATCATATTATCCAGAACCAGAACTAGAATTGTCATTTGTAATGTTTATTTATAACTTCACTGAAACCCTAAAAATCCTCTAGAACTAAATTAGACAAGTCACAGCATAAATAGACTTGTATTTGTGGAAGGAAAACTGTTCCAGAGTTTTGAATAAAGATGTATCTTAGAATAAATCTCTCTCTGCAGGTAAGACAAAAGCATGGTCATTCTACTACTGCAAGTGATTCAGAACAACAGTGCAGGAGCAAGTCCCAATTTAATCCTAAAGCATAATGAGTTGAAAATCATACCAGAAATCCAAAGATACCACAGGAAAGTCAGTTTCAACTTATCTCTCTTTTCTGTCTTGAGCATACTGGCAGAGTATATAATCACAAAGTACTATGTGTTTATTAAATTAAACATAGATTTTAGGAATGGAATTTTATTTTGTCCTGACTTCCAAGAACGCTGCTTCTTAAGAAATGAGATTCCTTTTTGGATGGTGACATGAGACTAATTGAAGAGAAATCATACTATTTCAAAGGTTCTGCCAGCATGAGAGTGAATGTCTTGGACATATGGTCATCACTAAAGTATGTTGTACAGACTTTGCAAATGCTTTGCAAATGCTGAACTAGATTACAGTCCACAAGATTCTTATGGATTCTATAGGAAAATATATCCCAAGATCCAAAAAGAAGGACTGACCTGTGGTTCAAACATACCACAAAAATGGATGAATCAGAGACTAAGAGATACCAACAAATAAGATAAAGAAGGTATGTGAGTGAGTGAGTGAGTGAGTGTGTGTGTGTGTGTGTGTGTGTGTGTCACAGTGTATGTGTAAATCCATAAAAGAGATGGGAATGATATTTCAAAATAATAGTCAAGCTTAAAAATTGTGAAAGGAGCTAATAAAGGCAAATTTCAAATTTTAATCTTTTTATAATCAACTCTTTTCAATGAAAATATATTTAGGTTTCATTGTAAAATTAGAGTTTTGAAAATAAAACACTTGAGAAATAAATATCTGATTGAAAATTAGTTTTATTTTTTGGCTTTCTTTAAAAGCGTTCTTTTCTCCCTATTCCATGTACATACTATCACAAAAAATATTTAGTGTAGGGTATTTTTTGTTAAAATGTTTGCTTGCTTTTCCTTCCTAAAATGGAATTGCATTATATTCATTACTCTGCAACCTCTTTATATCACATAACTATATATTAATCATATCTCTCCAGATTGGTAGACATATGTATAGCTCATTCAGGGGCAGTCTGAATTTCATAAATCATTCCATATGCAATAAATATTAGAGTCATTTCTTGCTTTTAAGGATATTTTTTATTCATCTTTGACTTGTCACATTAAAGATTTGATAAAGAAAAAATGTAAAAAGATCTTTGGTGCTCAAAATGTTTTTTAAAATATTTAAATATTTGAATATAATGCATTTGTATATCTTTATATATTACTACCTATGTTATTTGTATTATTTAATATTTTAAATTTTTCTCATATTTTCTAGATATAGGAAATGATCTTTACTTGAAATGATAACAACTGTATTAGGCTGTCTGATAGCTTAAGTATTTTCTGGAAATATAATATTGGCAATTGATTATTGAAAAAGAGAAAAGCGTAGCTTTTCAAATGTGTTTCCTTATAAATTATCAAGAATGTTATCTTTATTTACGTAATATTTAGAGTATTATTTCTCTTTAAGATATAAAATTAGTAACGGCCAACTTAACTCACACAAATGTCAAAAATAAGATAATTGTAGTACATTTTTCTGTCTCTTACATTCTTTACTAAAAACTTAATAATAGCTTGTCTTGATAATCTAAATTCTTTCTTTTCACAAACTTTGGTGCGAAACATAAATACATATGATTTTAAAGACACTGGGACCAATATTACAGTGATCAGATGAAGTTTCCTAGACTTAGAGTTAATATAGCTCAACAACTTATTGTTAACAGATTTAAAATGTTTTAAGTCTTGAAAATCAGGATGCCATTCAGTAACTTATAAGTTATGACTTCTTTCTTATAAAGATAGTTAAGTGAATATAGAAAAATTATCTTTAAATGCTTCTGAAAAATATACAGATTAAAATGCAGCAATGTATACTGCAAATGTAGTTCCATTTAATTTAAGGCATAGTATTGACATAAATAGAAGATTAGAGATGAACATAAGGTATTTTCATAGAATTGTATTCATAGTAATAAACAATGAAAAAAATAGAAATTGACTCTAATGGTGGCATATTACTTCTCTTTTTTGTGGAAACCATTAAAATGAGGATAGACTTGGAATGGGAATTTGAAGGATACTGGTTAATGTGAATAAAGACTATATAAACTGTGGCTGTTTTGAAGGAAAGAGAATATATTAAGTCTTTCTAATATGATTCTTATTTTCCTTTTCTCTATTATAATATGACTAAATTCCTATCATATTTTACTTAAAAATACATTTAGATAATCACGACATACCCAAACACTGAATATCAGTGTGTCTGGGGTCCGCAAAACGACTCCCAGTTTGTTGATTAGCTGAAGACCCACAGAACTTAGAATATAATTCCACCCACAGCTATGATTTATTTTATCAAAAAGAATCAAAATCAACACAGGGAAAAGTCACATGAGGCAAAATCCAGAGGAAGCCAAGTGTAAGCTTGTAACAGTCCCCTCCTTGTAGAATTACACAGACATGTTACTTTCTTCAGCAATGAGTTGTGACAACACATGTAAAATATTGTCTACCAGGGAAGCCCATTAGAGACTCTGCCCAGGTATTTTGTTTGTTTGTTTGTTTGTTTTAATTTAGGACTGGTTCTGTGGGTATCCTTTGGTTAACCTGTACCAAATTCCAGACTCCCAGAATGAAAAGAGATGTTCAACACTAACCATATTGCATGCACAAATAGTTTAGGCGCGTTGTGACACTCTTTTCAGTTAAGGTAGCAAAAACACTTGAAACCATGTTTCTAGATTCCAGCCAAGACCAACCCTGCAAGCAAGTCTTTTTAAGGATAATAGTCTCAGGGCTGCTATGCTAACTTTTTTCTGCACAGCATGATATAGTAATTAAACTTATTGGGAATTGTGTTCGGAACATAATTTAAACTTTGAAATTTAAATATTTATTACTTTATAAGGATAATATTACCAAATGCTTGTCAAAAAAACAGAATTAAGATGAAGTCTACAGTTGGAAATAAATAAAATTAAATGAAATAATAGCATGAATGTAAAGTCACATTAAAAGAAGATATTTACATTTTAGTATAAAAATATTTTATTATTTTAAGTCACTTCACCTAATGTAATTTAGACAATATACCAAAAGGTTGACAATTCTTTGCCCAGTTTGAGAAATGTCAATATAGACAGTGACATTTAATAATTGATTTTATTTTTACATAAATTATTTGAAAATATGTAAAATGTGACAAAAAGTGTAAAAAATTGTGTTGAAATTTTGTGAGTTTACTAAAAACCACCCATACTTTATATGATGGTTGATGGTCTTATTTGGAACTGTGGGCCCAGTGGAAGGATGCTTTCCTGTAGATACTGATTGAATTTGATATGCCCAGAGCCTAGAGAATGTCCAGCGAGGAGCCACAAGTATCTCCTGCCAAGCCTCTGGTTTTGTGTGTGAGCCCCAGGTTCAGAGCCTCCCTTAGTAATCTGGGAGAAGGCCCCATTTCCCAAAAGCAAAACTGATATTTATTTCTGCCCACAAAACCTGTACTTTATGTGTTTTCATCACTCAACACTCAGATTCAAGCTCATGCTTTTCTTTTTCTCTCTCATTCTCTAGTGCTCTCTTTATCTGTAGTGTTTTCTCTTGCATCAGGCAAGTCTAGAAATGAAGCATAATGTATCCTTTATGCAGAATTTAGGTAGCAGAAGGAGAATTTAACCCATTGTATTGGTAGAAACAGAAGTCCCTACAGAGCCAATTGATTTTGTAATATCCAGTGGATGGCGGCTGATTCTGTATCATAGAATTATAAAACAGAAAATTACTCTGGAAAAATAACATTCATATTCTCCTTCAATAAATTCTATTAATTCAATGAGCATTTATAAGATGTTTACTGAAAGCCGAGCATCATAGTCAGTATTGTGTAGTGGACCAATATGTAGTGAAGCCACAAACCAACTGACAGTTCATAAATTATAATACAATGTTATATATAGGAAATTAGGGAAAACAAGGATACGTGAGTCAAACACAGTGTCATCTATTCACTATATTCTCCTCATAATATTTCTCCCTGAGAATTATGAAAAATATCCTTCCCCACCCCAGGCAGTTAGCCAAGACCATGCAACTATTAATCTGGCCCATTAAATGTGGGCCAGATAGAAGTGGACCACTCCGTGGTTAAAGCTGTGAAAGTCTCCTGTGTGATTCTCAAATTTCTGTTCCTCTGCATGGGTAAATACGAAAGTCTCCTGTGAGGCTACAAGCTCAAGATCACCTGAATTATCTGGATAGACCTGTGCTCTTGACCATGACTAGGACTCACAGTGGACTTTATGAAAATAGGCAAGCCGCTGAGATTTTTGAGATGTTTATTCAACGTAGTGCAGCTTAGACTATCCTACTAATAAAATATGGAAGAAGGACAGAGAAAGAACTTGACATTGGTCGTGGTCAGAAGGATTTTGGAAGAGCAGTGTTTTCAGGCAGACAAAGAGAGGATCATATGCAAAGAATTAGGATGAGAAACTGAGTATATAGCATTTGGAGAACTATAAACTATTGCAAAGATAATTATCATAGTGCTAGGAAAAAATTACTTTTAGTATGCTAGCCATAGTGAACAGTATTCTATAATGGTTTATCTGTCAGAGTTCTGGGTTGCAAGTAATAGAAACTGACTCTTGCGTATTTAAGTAAACAAAGAAATAAACTGGAAAGATTTTCAGGTAGATCACAAAAACTAGAGAACCAAGCTCAGGTAAACAGATGTAACCAAAAGATTCTGGTGAGCGGGAACTACTGCAAAGGTTATATGGCATTGACAGTCTGGTCCCACCACCTCTGCTTGGCAGCTTCCACTAGACTCCATTAGTCCTGCCCCTGGACATTGGGTCTCTTGCCACTTGATAATTCTCCTTATTTGCCCAATGTTCTAATCCTTCTAGAGACAGCTATTTTATTGCCTGAGCTTATATAATGTGCCACCATTAACTTTCAGGGTACAGAAAAGGAATACATATTTCTGGTTGTTTTAGGAGAACACAAGGTTTGGATACTGAGCAGAAAAAGTAATAACAATAAAACGAACAAACAAACATTAAAAAAAATCGTATGACACTACCTTGTCTCATTTATCTCCTCCTTACTCTCTGCATGTCAAATATTGTGCCTTTCTTTTATATCTTCAAACAAGCCTGACTCAAACCTACACCCACTATTCCCTTTTCATGGAATTCTTTTCCCATCTATCTTTGCATTCACCTTTTGGGCAATTTAATAATCAGCTACATTGTCACCTCCACAGAGGGAGATTTTTCTCTGGCAACCTGTATACTACTGCCCACAGTCTCTAATCACTATATATAATATGACTTTTTCTATGACATTTTTGTATCAACTCATAGCCTTTGTTGATATTTGAAGTGATTTTAGTTACTTTGTGTGGTTACGTGCATTTTACCTTTGCTCTAGGAGGTTCTGTGAGCAGATTTTTTTGTTTTTCTTTTGTTTTGTTTTGTTTTTAATGAGCACAAGTGTCTATATACCACAAATTCTTTATCCATTCATCCACCCATGGACATTTATGTTGTTTCCATGCCTTAGCTATTGTAAATAATGTTGCTATGAACATAGGAGGTGCAGATATCTTTCTTAGTTAGTGTTTTTGTTTTGTTTCGATATATTTCCAGCAGTGGAATTGCTGGATCATATGATCGTTCTTGTTTTAATGTTTTGTTTTGTTTTTTTTTTTGAGGATCTTTGATACTGTTTTCCATGGTGGCTGCACCTTTTATAGTCCCACCAACAGTTCCTTTTTCTCCACATCCTTACCAGCATTTGTTATCTCTTGTCGTTTTTGATGATGGCCATTCTAACAGGTGTCAAGTAGTGATGTTGAGTATATTTTCATGTACTTCTTGGCTTTTTATATATCTTCTTTAGAGAAATATCTACTCAAGTCCTTTGCTCATTTTTCACTGTTTTCTTTTGTGTGTTTGATTTGCTCTTGAGTTGTATGACTTCTTTACATATTTTGGATATTAATTCCTTATCAGCTATATCGTTTACAAATATTTTTTTTCACATTCTGTGGATTGCCTTTCATTATGTCAATGGTTTCCTTTGCTAGGCAGAAGTTTTTTAGTTTGAGATAGTATCACTTGTTTATTTTTTATTTTCCTTCTTGTGCTTTTGTTGTCATATCCAAAAAAAAGTTTGGATACTGAGCAGAAAAAGTAATAACAATAAAACAAACAAACAAACATTAAAAAAATTGTATGACACTACCTTGTCTCATTTATCTCCTCCTCACTCTCTGCATGTCAAATATGACACATAACTTGTATTCATCTTTTGTTATCGGTATAGATTGAGTATTACAATTTTAATACAGTTTTTTTCATTTCTTAAAATGTGTATATGTTTTTTGGCACCCTCTATATATACATATTCTAGAGCTATATGTATTTCTGTATCTACATTTATATGTACAAATATATCTACATCTACCCCTATACATCTATCTATATACACTTACGCGAGACCATGTGGTACACACTGACAAATTTTTAAAACTGAACACATGATGAGAATTGAGAATTTTTCCATGCCATTTTCTCTCCTACCATGTAGTCCACGAGATCATTTTTAATGGATCTTGTGCTTTTGGTGTCATATAAAAAAAAACAAAAAAACATTGCCAAGACCCATGTCAAGAAGCTTTATGCCTATGTTTTTTTCTAGGAGTCTTAAGGTTTCAGGTATTAAATTTATGTCTTTAATACATTTTAAATTAATTATTGTTAGTGGTGTAAGATTAAGGTCCATTTTTTTTCTTTTACACGTCAATATCCAATTATCCCAGCACCATTTATAGAAGAGAATGTCCTTTTTTCCACAACATTTTTGGCTCCTTTATCAAATTTTAGTTGACTGTATAAGCTTGGGTTTATTTCTGAGTTCTTGATTCTGTAGCATTTGTCTATTTGTTTTTATGCCAGTACCATGCTATTTTGATGATTATAGTTTTAAAGTATAGCTTGAAATCAAGAAGTTTGAAGCCTCCTGCTTTGTTCTTCTTTCCCAGAATTTCTTCGGCTATTGTGGTTCTATGTAAGTTTTTGTGGTTCTATATAAGTTTTAGGAGTGTGTTTCAGTCCATATTATGTGCTCAATGACTACCCAGTGAATGAAGGTTTGGGAAGTTGTAACTCTTTTGCCATTAAAAGGTTACTAATGGTTAACCAGAGATAATTTTCATTTAAGTGTAAGACACAGGAACAAAATTGCAGTATATTGATGTTTATAGTAAGATAAAAACTAACATGAAAATTGCAATTTTGAGAAAAAGTAATGGAGATTTGTTTCTCCCTCAAAAGAAGCATTGCAGATCATCAGTCAAGTGTACTTCACTTTATGAAGCAGATTTAGCTTAATTTACCTTCTTACACTGCTGATTCCACAGCTCTTTCCTCAAAAGTATCAAATTGATTAGTTTAAATTTTAAATTTTCTGAATTTCACATTCTAAAATAGTATAACAGATACTGTAAAACTAAAAAGAAAGCTTAATATATTAAGCTAATTATATTTTATATTATTTATAATTTCAGAATCAGGTAAGTTTCATTAAGAATTACAATTTTATGTCCACTGATATTTAGCTTGTTTGGTTATTCCCTCTCTCTTTTGCACTTTTCCATAACCAGTAATTTTCATAATTATTTGTGAAGAGTTTCTTCTAAAAGAATCATCATTTCTTGCCCATCGTAAGGTGAGCCGTAAAATTGAAATGGGAACTGTTTGTTTTCTTCTTAGTGGTGTAAAATCAATGGTGTCTCTTTAATTAATTTTATATTCAACTTGAATAAAAGTTACAAAATAAATGAATTATTTCTTTTTTTCTGTTCATCGTTATGAATGAATATTACTATATCTTTATGAAACACAGAGAAGTAAGCTAATTTGCCCAAAGTAACACAGTTGGAATGACTGGTTTGGAATACTAGTATAGGCAGTCCAATGGTAGTTTTCACATTTAACTGTTCTATTATTTTTAACACTTGGCACTTATATCATTCAGTGTATTCTGCTTTTACCTTCAAGATCCTATGAAACATGAAAATGTCCTTTTATTTTGAAGCTAAAATTTTGATATTTTCATGATTTTTGTGATTTTATCCATAATTTTACTAAGACTTTATTTGATACTGAAGAAAGTTTGATGCAAACAGAATGAATTACAATAATTAATCATGTGTTATCAGAAATGATATAATTATTCATCTTAAGGACTGCAAATAGCTCTCTCCAGTTCACTGTATACAAGAACTGTAGAGGAGGTAATACAGCATAGACGCAGAGATCACTATTTTTTTCCATAAAGCCAGAGGCCTAGAAACCTAGGCCATTTGAGGCCTAGGTTTTCAAATGACATACCTTGAAAACCAGAGTTGTACTTGGGTAAGAAAACAGTTCTTATAGCATATTAGAGCCTTTGACTCAAAAGGCAGTGTACCCATGAGCAAACCAAGCAGAGCTCTTCTGCTAGAGGAAAGGCATTAGATAATACACCACAAAACATTGAGTACTCTCCTTAAATAGCATAAGGAAACTGAAAATGAAATCAAAAGAGAGTATTTCCACCAAAAGTAGGTTTTGGTGTATACATGGAAAGAAAAAAAAATATTGCTCAGATGAAAAAGATAACATTTATTTAATATTACACATCAAATTAGCTAAGTGGTTACCAATGACTCTTATTTCATACAAGTTACGTATGAGATACAGAGAACAGTTAAGTTATATTGTGAAATTTTTAGAATAAATCTTGAAGAAGAAAATAGAAGATCAAAGATATAAAGTTCTCTCAGGGTCATACAAAAGGTCACTATTGATATTGTCCGTATTTATTTCATAAAAAAAAACAAAACGTTCTTGTAGGCTGAATGATATCTATGTCATAAGGGCCTCTAAAACAGTAGGGATTAATTTTTCTGTTGAAGACATATTAATATTAATTTGAATATTGGAATTCCCTTCCAATTATTTTGGCTTGAAAACTTTGAAATTAAATACTCATCTAGTTTAAGTGAAATAATTGACTCTATATTATCATTGGTTAAAAATTCTTTGCAAAATCAGGAGACATTGTTTCTCAAATTTTCAACAACCCCACGAGAAGATGTATTTAGATGATTTGGAAAGAAAACTTCAAGTGTAAATTTCCTTGATATTAGTAATTTTGAATAGGGACAGTAACATTATCCATTGATTAGTTAATCGTAGAAATATTTATGAAACCCCAAATACCAGTCATGGGGAAGACAGATGAATAGCTATTCCTTATTCTCACAAGCAAATAGATAAGGGAAGTCGAAACACTAATTAACAATGCAATTATTACAAAAATATAAATTACCTAATTATATTTTTACATAATTATATATTTTTATAAATTATAAAATTATGATAGTTATGATTAATACTATGAGAGCACAGAAAAATAATTGTATATTTCTCATTTCTCACCTCTTGTTTTTCACACCCAGGCCTTGCTTATTCTCTTCATGAAACTTATTATTTTATTAAACATGTTTTTGTTCATTTGTCTTCCCTATTATTCTACAGTACTAATCAGTAGTGCATAATAATGTTCAATTAAAGTATCAAATAACTGTTATATTTTAATATTACATTTATTTATTTGGTCCAGAAAGCAAACAAGTTTTCTGAGTCAAAGGCAGACTTAAAAAGCAATAACTGCATAGGTTTCCTAGGTTACATTTTTCTCCTTCAGGGTAATGTGATTTGGTACAAACTGCACTAGTATAGCCAAATTTTATATCAGTGGAGTCTGTACCAAAGCAAAGAAACCTCAAAATTATGAATCCTGGATCTTATATAGTATTTGGTACACAGTTGCCACCCTCTCCTCCTGATCTTTATAATAATAATAATAATAATAATAATAATAATAATAATAATAAAATAATTTATCCAAGAAGAGAAAGGGGAAATAACTGGTTTAGAACCCTTTGAAATGTAAACACATAACTTTGCAGAAATAAATCTTATAAAACTCTGTACTTCTCTATTTATTCAATTGCTGTTTAACTTGCAATGCTTGTATTTAATTCAGGTTTCTAGTAATTTTTGCTCAGAAAGCTCTTACCATGCAGAAATATAAGGATATTCATATTGCTTTTCAACACTAAAGAAAGTTTTTATAGAGACTAAAGAAAATGAAGTAAAGAATTATTGATAGACATGTTATAACAAAACCAAATTTATCCCACTCCTCCCTGTCCTATCCTATTTCTTAAAATATTACCATTGGAAGCTATTTATTTGGATTCCTTTGACCACTCTAACTTGTTTCATATTTAAATGATTCCAATAAAAATGAAAAATTAGTAACTAAATTTACTGGTAATTTAGTGTACTTTGTCCATTTTTATTTATGACACAGAAATTAAATAAATGTACTAATAATTTAATGTATTTTATCCATGTTAAAGGCACGTGTGCTTAGGAGCTGAAATAAAATAAAAAGACTGAAACAGAATGTTATGGGAGTCAAATATACTCTTCAAATATTTCATGGGATTTCCTACACTAACCTACATGAGCTCAATAAATATGCATACTGATATAGATATATATTACACCGTGGATGTTAGGAAATCTTCATATATTTTTAAGTATGTTTGAAAAAGGAACAGGAATAGGATCAGAAATATGGAAGATACCTAGAAGCATGAATTGTAGTCTGGGGGAGCCACTGTGATTTGTAAATCATTTAATTCCTAAGATTATTTCTGGTTTTTTATTTGTAAAATTTTGAGGTTGGACTAGATTGTATTTATTGATTTATAAAATTATGTCATTAAACTAGACAAAATTATGAGGTTTCACTAGATGATATTTAATTGTCAACTCAACAGTCTACACATTGTCTGCACACATGCACACAAACACACACACACACAAAGTGAGCAAAAATAACTGAAATGAATAAGATTTAGTACTGTCCCACAGTTAAAGAATACTGTTAATCTTTTCTCATATACACATTTTATAAAACAGGTTGTTACTTTGCATTGAGCTTGTTTTTTCAAAATTATAAGCAAGAGCAAGAGCTTAGATAATTAAATTTTCATTTACTCTTTAACATCCCTTGAATTATTTGTAGAAAATGAATACCATTGCTGACTCACCAGCACTTAATCACGCAAACAGGGAATTCTGTTTTATATAAACTTGAACATATTACAATATGTGATATTATTATTTGAAGTTACAGATTTACATTTAATAAGCACTATTTCATGTATGAATCTTCTTAGAAGATTTTATAGTATTTTAATAAATACTAACTGATATCTTAAGATTCTGAAAGTGAATGTGTGACTTTTATAATTGTAAAATAAATTTCTATGTGTTTTGGGATACACTATTAATTATCTATTGTAAGTGTTGAAAAAAGATGCTTAAAAATTTTCCTGTAAGGTCATCCTTTTAGTATCTTAATTGTATTATAATCCTTTTAACCTTGCCACAAAAAATGAAAAAAAAAAAAAAAAAACATAAACCATGCTTAGGCACATGCACACACACAAGCATATACATATGAATACACTGAAACAGTGAATAATTTATGAGTTCTTTAGTTAATTACAGCTGAAACATTTCACCTTCTATGATTCAGATGATTGCCAATAGGAAAATAACCAAAGACAATCTGTAGTAAACAGAGTCTAACACGGCTCCTAAAATTCCTGCCTCCAAGTATACACAACCTGCATAATTCCTGGAGACTGAATATGATGTATTTCACTCCCATGACTAGGTTATGTGATATGGCACAATTGACTTTAAAAAAGGGACATTTTTTAGGGCATGCCCGATCTAATCAGATGAGCCCTTTAAAAGCATAGAAGTTTCTCCAGCTGGTCACAGAGGAAGAAGATAGAAATAAAAGAAGCATGGGGGGCGTTTGACCAGTAAGAGATTTTCCATTTCTGGCGTTAAAGATAGAGGAGGTTATGTGGTAAAGATTTGAGCGCACCCTCTACTTACTGAGAATGGCCTCAGCTAACAGCTAACAAAGAGGCGGGGGGGCCTCAGTCCCATAGCCACCAGGAAATTAACTCTTTCAACAATCTGAATGATCTTGGAAGCAAATTCTTCGCCATAGCCTCCAGAAAGGAGCATTACATGGTCCTCTGAAACCTCAGCCTGTGAGACCTTGAGCAGAAGATGCAGCTAATCTGTGCCTAGACTTCTGAAATGCAGAGCTGTGAGCTAATAAGTTGCTGTTGTTTTAAGCTTCTAAATGTGCAGTAATTTGTTACGCAGAAATAGAAAAATAATACAAAATAGAAAAAAAAAGCTTGAAATGCAAACTTTTGAAAATTTTATAAAATATTTAATACATTGTTAGATGGTATGTTACATCAAATTGCATAATCTAAAAATGACATATGAAAACAATGATTTGTAAAAGATCATAAAGTCTCAATGTATTTTTCAGGGTCCTTTTATATAGTGCCAGGCTATTTTTTTGTTTGTTTGCTTGTTTTTGTTTTTATCACCTATCAACATATTCAGGAAATTACACATATTTTCTAGAACTTTTTCAACTTCTTTCATTTTTATATCTAAATATTTTGAGACATTTCTACTGTCCCAACAGCGCTTGGAAAATTTTTGGACTTGAATGAACAGTAAAGGAAATTAGGATCTGAATATTTAAGGATTGTCAACACTGGTTTTCTCTCATCTGTTCCAGTGTTACTCATATTATAGCAATACTATATTTAACTGAAACTAATCCTATTATGTTTCAATAAAAGGACTGTTACCAACTTTTAAATTTTAACATGGAATCAGAAAATTACTAATCTTGTTTAATGAAATCACTTGCTAAACATTTTGTGGCTTCATGCAGTAACCTAATTCTTTCAAGTCAATGGACTATATGGTTGTTTTTTTGTCCTCTTTTTTTCATAAATATGTAAGTTTATCATAAAACAAGAGAACAAAATAAGTATGCCCATCTTTGTGCACATGGGAAAACCAAAAACAATCCCTTCCTTCTTCAAATAAAATCATTAGATTTTACTATATAGTAAATAGCTAAAAGATCGGCATACAAAATTACTGGATCTTAAAATAATGGGTAAAGGAATCAAAAGATATCTGTCAGCTAATGAATTTTTCCCCCATTTTGTCCTAATCTGCTCTAAATTTTGCTAGTTAATTTTCATCATTTGTCAGTGGAATGCTAGGATCAATATATATAAGTTCTTTCTGGAAACAAAGGTGGTTTTAAAGCTTTTTTTCATTCCCCAGTACCTGCCTATTAACATGAAATAATTAAAATAGTTTTTAAAGAAATCAAATACATTAACAAGGCATAAAATACCTATTATGCAAAAATGGTCTTATTTTTTTTCAAAAGAAGTTTAAACCAAGATTTAAAAATTTTCTATAACATTAAAAATTTCTTTAACAAATTAAAATAATATACAACAAAAAGTGCAAACTCAATAAAATATATTTTAAAATAGATGTTAGTGTTTTAAAAATATTTTGTAGCTTATTCAATATTTATTAATCAAAATAATTTTCCTGTAACATCTCAAGTATCTGCTAAACGTTATACAAATAGTAGACCACACTGAGTAAAGTACTCCCACATCCTAGCTGCTGTAAGTTAGAAAAATGAAACAAACGAACAAAAAAATGCAGGAAATAATAAAAAAACAATGTGCCAAAGTTTTATCTCTTATAGGGATTAACAATGTGTTAACAACACAGCTTTTAGTAAAAACACTTAAGCATTTTTAGCTTAGAAATTTAAATTCCAGAAACAGCTTAGACTATTTTAGGAGCAAAGTCTCATATATTTTTATCTATGTCTATATTATTTATTATGCTACACCTTATTTGAACTAAGTTACTATACTGAAGCAAAATTTTAAAAATCAGCAGTGGGAAACTTTGAAAGTGCTCTCCGCCAAATATTATTTTGCCCTGGTCATATTTAGGGCATTATCATTAGTGTTTAGCTGTAGTTTTATTTTAATTTTTTTTTACCTTTATTATGACCTTGGGCATGAATAAGCTCATTAAAAATTAAATTGCTTATTATAGCCTGGCATCACTTTCCACTTTGATCAGAAAGCACAATAGATTCCTTGAGTGGACTTACCTATAAAATATTCTAGTAATGAGAATAGAAAAGGCAAGTTTAATGACCTTAATACTGAAACAAAAGCTATGGAAATGCCACCAAGGGTGTGATAAGAAACATGTTATATGGCAAAAATAAGCTATAGATTTGTGATATTAAAAATTGGTTTTGTATTTTGTTAAGTAAGCCTCTCTATTTGAAAATCTAGTGCAATTCAGTTCTATAAAATTAAGCTCTTCCACTATACATATTTTGCTGATATTTATGTCATCATCTCTTTCCTCCCCACCCCCACCCCCACAAACAGGAAAGTACTATGGGCAACCTTGAATAATTCCACAGAAAAGAAAACAATTTAAGTGGCGAGTATTAAAACTGTTTCTAAATTAGGTATCTCGATACACTGAAAGCTTTATTCGTTTTTAAATTTGGTTGCAGTTATTTCATGGTTTTTCACTGTGTTTTAACAAGGGTTGGCATAACTCTATTCCTAGAGTTAGAGTGTAATTTATAGTTTTCTACTTTTTCAGCATATGGGGAGAATAATAAAGTAAAAGCAGAATGAATTATATCAGAGGTTTACAGCAATTACGTATGAACTAAAATATTCTGAAAAGTTTTACTTGTATTGAAATTTCCTCATATCTACTGTTTACAAACTCATTTGCATTTGAAATTTAAAAGCTCTGCACTTGGAATTCCTTTGTATAGCCAAATATGAAAATAATTGGCAATAAAACATTATATTTATGTCTGCTTACTGTCCTTGAATATAGTTATATCAACACGGATGAAAAGAAGACTTTTAAAGATATATTTTTTAATGTTAGAATGAAGTGTATTCTAACAAAAATGTACAATTTAATCTTTGAAACAAAAATTCCAATACTATTCAACTTAAATTGTCACAAAATCCTGGGACTCATCAAAAGTCTATCATAATCACTATCATTTATCTTTCAACATAAAGTCGAAGCCAATCAAGCAAGGTAAAGGTCGATAGTTAGCCTACTTTGTGCTTAGGCGTTTCCAAGATTATAAAATAAATTTAAGCTATTGTAAATGATTTAATGGTAAATCAAAATCTGGAGATGAAATACATTTCTATTACTGAAGATTAAATTAATATTGATTTGTAACTCACTTTGCCCTCAAAAATTAAGGGAAAGGAAATTTAACGAAATAAATATGTTATCTATATATTGTATCACACCGTACCAGTGTTGCTGGAATGAATACGTACTTATACTCATTGCACTAAAATTGCAGTTTATTTCTATGATTTATTTATTTCTAGGTAATTATATTACCTCTTGTACAAAATTAAATATATACAACTACTTTTTTCATACACAATAAGCATTTAGAAAATACTCATACACTCTTATTTCGCATCACGTCTTACAATATAGGACAGAAAATAAAAATAGACAGGGTAGGGCTGGAGATGTAGATTAGGAACTATTTACACATAGAGTGTCAATGATGATCAGATTTTCAGGTTGACATATAGTTGCTACATGTTAATATAATTATCTCTTCACATATTATTGTTTGTCTATTGTAATTTTTCACTATTATAATTAATACTGTAATATTTATTTTTATGCCTTATAATAGCTTTTTACCTGTGCTTATATTTGTCCTAGTAGCCTATGTTTTAACACTTTTCCTACACATATAAATTAGTTTTCGACTTTTATTTCTGATGTTTTGAATTTATGAAAGTTTTAAGGAGTGAAAGCAAGTGGACTGTGACCCATTTTTCTCTCCTTCCCTGTGGGACATTCTCAGAAGAAAAGCAGGTGGACCCAGGCTAATCTTCCTGAAAACATGCTGATAATTGGACCTCTTGGCAAATAGACTAATTATACTGCTATGAGGAGAGTCTTTATCTATAGAATGCTTTTAGCAGACGGCTTGCAGTCTAGGATTGCTTTTTGGAAAACAAACCTAGAATATGTATATTTACAAGACATTCTTCTTGGAAAATGTCATATAAGCTACAACTATAATCAAAATTATCTTTGTATATGAAACATCTGATGGATCTCCTTAGAGTTCTCATCTATTATTCTGAACCAGACGGCTCTTGTCCAATGCAGGTTGAAAAAAAAAGACCAGGGGAGTCGTTCTCCATGTCGCAGTCTTCCTGTTTTCACTATGCATAATTACTTGTTATTTTAAAATCATTAGAAAATATTTTGCACTGGTAATGACTATAATTCATGTGAATCTGATTTGACAATGCAAACTTTTGTGTTTTAACTCAAATATACATGTGTGCACACATACCCCTGCCTATTCACAGACAATATTTGCATTATTTAAAGTTTCTGTTATCTCTGTAACTTTTCTAACAATAAAAACTCATATATAATAAAACATATATAATAAATGCCAACTATGTACTAAAACTTGTGATAGATAACAAATAAGTTTCTTGTAATTAAATAATTTGTAATTTAATGAGGTCCACAACTTGAGTGCAGATGAAGGAATGATGAGGAGAGAAATTGATCCACTATGAATACAGAAAATGAACTAGGATAGACATAGGTAGTTGTAAGCTATTTTGGAGATTTTGGTGTTGTTTATATTTGACTAAATGTACTGATTAAAATATTACCTGCAGTGAGGTTCTATGTTAAAAAGAAAAAGTGTGGCATGGGCTCTTGCACTAGGCATTGAATGGCAAGGAAAGTCTACTTAAGTATTGAAAACTCTCAATCCATAGCAACTCAGAAGACAGTGAGCTAAATGGGCCTGTGGCTTCAACTGAGAGGAAATAGAATGTTGGTCACCACTGGCTACATTTTACACGGTGCTACAAGATGAGCTTAGAAAAGCAAATCCTTTATAAATAGAATTAAAAGAAAATTTAATGAGTTTATATTCTGGGACTTGTAGGGTGGAGAGATGATCCTCATTTAACTGTGAAAAACAAAACTGAAAAGGCCACCACATAGTAAAATAGAAAATCAGCCTTGTGGTAAGAACTGAATCAACTTTATGACCATCACTGCCTCTGTTAAATGTTCTAACTGTGATTAAGTTGGTATCCAGTGAATGTTTCCAATTAGTCAAAAGTGGTTCAGAGGAAAAGGCCTAAGGAATAACTTCCCTTTTAAGTTTAAAATATCTGTAATTAAGACTTGAAGAGAAACTTGTCATAAAACAAAGTATGGCTATTGGCACACAAGGATGATTGAAACCCACTAGTGAATGACCTTGAGCCCCAAGTTCCTATAGGAAATGAGCTTAGCTTCCAAGGAGAGACTTCTTTTTAATGCCTTCTTTGGTGCAACTAAGGAAGATATTGAAAAAGAAGTCTGAGGTAAGGTTTATGAAAAAGAGTGGACCAAGGTGCTACCATGCCCAGTGAGATTTCAGAGCTGTTATGGAGTTCTATCTGCTCTGCAACTTTTATTCTTCCCCTTTCTGAGTAAGAACATTTATTAAAGTGATTCTACACTTATTGGGTGTAGCCTATTAATACCTTGATCTCTGAATCAATATAAACTACATGCAAATCTGACATAGAATAAATGGATTGTGGACATGGATTCTGATGCTAGACTAGACTGCTGGATATATTGCTTAGGCAAAGGGGCTTATATTTTGCATATAAATAGCAGGGGACTTAATTTGTTTGACCAAGAAGACAGTCTATGTAAATCGCTTAATTTTCAAATTGTTTACCTCCTCTCTACTGTTACTCAGAATGAATAATGGTCTCCCCAAAATGGCCTGCCTTAATCCCCAGAAACTGTGAATATGTAATTTACATGGCAAAAGAAACTTTGCAGATATGATTAATTTATGGATTTTGAGCTGGGCAGGTTATTTTGGTTTCTCCAGCTAGTCTAATGTAATCACAAGGGTCCTTATTAGACAGAGTCAAGGGGGGGGTCATATAAGAGAAGGAGATGTGGTAACAGAGGCAAAGGTGAGAGAGAGAGAGAGAGAGAGAGAGAGAGAGAGAGAGAGAGAGAGAGAGAGAGAGAGAGACTGAGACTTTAAGACTCTATGAGGTTGGCTTTGAACATGGAGAAAAGGGTTATTAGCCAAGAAATGGTGGATAAGGCAAGGAAGTGAATTCCTCACTAGCTCCTCCAAAGGAAAAGTAGGCTCTTGAAACCTAATTTTAAGACATCTGTATTCTAGAACTGTAAGATAATAAATCTATAAGATAAAAAACTTGTGGTCATTTGTTAAAGCATCAATAGAAAACTAATAAAATGACTTCCAGTTCACATTCCTGTGGGAAATTATACTTTCCCACCACATTGACATCGTTCTTGCCAATTTACTTCCTTTAATTAATGAATCATGAGAAGTGGCATGACACTTTCATAGAGAAGTTTTAAGAGCCATCTTGTTTCCACCATGTTTATTGGACTGTTTCCCTCTTCAACAAGCACAGCAATGTCTAGTCAAGGATAACTTCATTAACTTGGACTCCAGAATGAAAATATATGTAGCAAGACCATAGATAATCTACAAAGAATTTAAAACATGAATGTGAGATAAAAGATGGCTGTTGTAATTGACTTATGCAGCTATTTTTTTTGAAAGAATTGGGAATCTTTAATTTTTAAAGAATTGGGAATCTTTCTCCAAAATTTCTAAGTTTTCCATATAAGACTGTATGTATTACCTTTCACGATTTTTATTCTCTCAATACAATTATTAAGGCCTTCATTGTATGTTATATACATTTCTTAAATTTTTCTCTATTTTCTATTATTAATCTTTATAGTTTTTAATCAGTAATTCTTGGTATGTAAGAAAAAAGAATCATGAATATATCTTTATGTAATTTGAAGCCAAATGTGTAAAAATAGATAATGAGACCTTGCATTTCAAGAAATCTCTTTTTTGTTGTGCTTGGCTGTATGTTTGGTTTAGATTTTCTGGGTTATATAATAGATGGCCCATTTCCTTGTGAAGATTAATGTATTTAATGATACTGTAACTAGATAAAAGTCTTATATATAAATATGCAATGCATGTTATGCATCATATGAATCATACGTGTGTGTGTGTGTGTGTGTGTGTGTGTAGGTATTCTCCCCACCCCCGAAGTTCAATCCAAAATATGCTCAAAGTTTTCGTGGTAGGTTGAATTCTTTTTCAATTCTTTACTCCTCTGTCACAGAATGTATATCCACAGTCCTGCCAGTACTACTGAGGAAATCTTAGGAGAATAGGTAGAGAGTGCATTCCTATCTGTCAACTTTGAGTTTAGCCATGTGACTTGCTTTCATCAATAAATGTGAGTAAACATGTTATGAAAAGAAGCTTAAATGCTGGAGTCCCAGGTGCTCCTCTTAGAGTGCCTACACACAGACATACTCACTGACAAATTAGTTAGCTTCAAGCTCCAGTGTTGGGGCAGCAACTCAAAAGTTGCCAGGGACATACAGGGAGAAACTGAATTGTCTGGCTTCAGAAAGAAATCGGGAGGGGCAGCTTTCTCCCAGACAGAAGTGTTGGCAGAAGACAGTTTTTCTTTGTTGAGACCTCCCTCCTCCCAGCTTGCACACACAGGCAGCTGTCATATCTGAGTTTCCATTAACCTGGTTAACACCATTGCTCCATCCACTCCACTCTGCACCCTGGTGATTACCTGAGACCCCACCCCAACCAATTTGTGGGCCCAACAAAGCTGCTTTCAGTGGCTTTTCCATACAAATGGCATGTCTTGGCCCATGCTGCAGACATTCCTAATATTTCTCAAAGGTTCGCAAATCCAAAACAAGCAGCATTTGGCCTTTGGCATGCACCATAGCTCCTGCTAAACAGCCCTAAGCCAGGCACTAGTGGGAGCAGGCTTCAGTCCATAGTTTGGCTTCTCCCAGGCATCTCCAAACCCACCATGGGTAGCGGCCATCTGCAGATTGCTTTGTGGTTCATTCAAGGACGTCCCAGGGTTGGCACACCCAGTGGCTAGCTTCCAGGTGGTGAAGCACTACCCAGCTTACTCCATAAAGGACACACCTAAAGGGGATACTGTACAGGCACCAGACTCCTGCTAAATTTAATCCTTCTCCATAGTGTCAGCCCCTGCACAAGAGCTTCTCCACTGTAGTCATAAAATTTTTTCACAACCAAACAGCCTGAGGGTCATTCCCTCCCATTGACATGCAAACAGCAACCAAGGCTCAACTACAACAGGAGAGAACATGAAGCCCACTCAAGGGACAGACCAGCAGTTCCCAGCATAAGTGACCAGGGAGACAGCCACTGGGACCCAAAGGACACCTACTACATAAGGCCACTCTACTAAGACTGGGAGATGTAACAACTATACCTAATACACAGAAAAAACATAGAGAGGCAACCAAAATAGGGAGATAAAGAAACACATCCCAAATAGAGAACAGAACAAAGCCTCAGAAAAAGAACTAAACAAAATGGAGACAAGCAATCTATAAGGTGCAGAGTTCAAAACACTGGTTATAAGAATGCTCCGGGATTTCAGTGATAACTTCACCAAAGAGATAGGAAACATAAAAATGGAGATAGACAACATTAAAAAAGTCAGGAATGAAGAATATAATAATTGAAATACGGAATACATTAGAGGGAATTGACAGTAGATAAGATAAAGCAGAGGACTGAATCAACTATTTAGAAGATAAAGTAGTAGAAAACACCCAATCAGAACATCAAAAAGAAAAAATAATCCAAAAAAGCATGAGGATAATTTTAGGGTGTCTAGGACTACATCAAGCATACCAAAATTTGCATCATATGGGTACCCTAAGGAGAAGAGAGAGAACAAGGAATTGAAAACCTATTTAAAGAAATAGTGACAGAGAACTCTCCTAACCTGGCAAAGGAAATAGACATAAAAGCCAAGGAGGGGCAAAGAGTCCCAAACAAGATGAACCCAAATAGCTCCACACCAAAAAACATCAAATTAAAATACCAACGCTTAAAGACAAAGAAATATTAAAAGAAGCAAGAGAAAACTAGTTAGTTACCGACAAGGGAGCTTCCATAAAACAGATTATTTCTCAACAAAAAACTTTACAGGCTAGAAGGGATTGGCACAAAATATTCAAAGTGATAGGGCCGGTCTGGTGGCTCAGGCGGTTAGAAATCCATGCTCCTAACTCCGAAGGCTGCCAGCTCGATTCCCACATGGGACAGTGGGCTCTTAACCACAGGGTTGCCAGTTCAATTCCTCGAGTCCCGCAAGGGATGGAGGGCTCTGCCCCCTGCAACTAAAATTGAACACATCACCTTGAGCTGAGCTGCCACTGAGCTTCCCAATGGCTCATTTGATTGGAGCACGTCCTCAACCACAAGGTTGCCAGTTAGACTCCCACAAGGGATGGTGGACTGTGCCCCCTGCAACTAGCAACGGCAACGGCAGCTGGACCTGGAGCTGAGCTGCGCCCTCTACAACTAAGACTGAAAGGACAACTTGAAGGTGAACAGCACCCTCCACAACTAAGATTGAAAGGACAACTTGACTTGGAAAAAAAGTCCTGGAAGTACACCTTGTTCCCCAATAAAAGTCCTGTTCCCCTTCCCCAATAAAATCTTAAAAAAAAAAAAAAGAATGCTGACCCAAATTTATATATATATATATATATATATATATATATATATATATATATATATATTCAAAGTGATAAAAAGTAAGGACCTCAACCAAGATTACTCTGCCCAGCAAAGCTGTCATTTAGAATTGATGTGCAGATAGAAATCTTCCCAGACAAGAAAAGGATGAAGGAATTCATCACCACCAAACCAGTATTACAAGATATGTTAAAGGGACTTCTTTAAGAAGAACAAGAAAAAATGATAAAAAATATGAATAATAAAATGGCAATAACTACATATCTATCAACAATTACTTTAAATGAAAATGGATTATGTGCTCCAATCAAAAGACATAGGGTGGCTAAATGGATAAGTAAACATGACCCTTACATATGCTGCCTGCAAGAGACTCATTTCAGATCAAAGGCACAGACTGGAAATAAAAGGATGGAAAAAATATTTCATAAAAATTGAGACCAAAAAAAAAAAAAAAAGTTGGGGTAGCAATGGTCATACCAGACAAACTAGACTTTAAAACAAGGCTATAAAAAGTAACAAAGAAGGACTCAGTAATCGCACTTCTGGGTAATTATCCAAAGACAGCCAAAGCGCTATTTTGATGGGACATGTGCATCCATATGTCCATTACGGCATTGTTTACAATGGTCAAAATGTGGAGGCAGCCTGGGTGGCCACTGATGGATGAATGGATAAAAAGGAGGTGATTATATATATATGGAATATTGGTCAGCCATCGAAGGGAATGGGTTCTTGGATCTGCAGCAGCATGGATGGACCAACAGCATACGAGGTCTACAATTAAGTTTGTGAACTTGCCAGCGTGTGCTTAAATTGGCAGCACTGTACACACAGTTCAGTAATGTTTCATAACCTTGGTATATCAATGTCTCACAGCTGTGTTCATGTCGACATGTGGGGGTGTCTTGCTGAGTGTCATTTCTTATTGTTGTTGCATGTTTTTGTGTGCCATCAGAAGAATGTCTGAGATAGAATTAGAGCATGAACAATTATTAAATTTCTTTAAACTTAGTAAGAGTGAAAGTGACACTAGGGACATGCTATTTCAAGTATATGGAGGTAATGCCATGAAGAAAACGGCAGTGTACAAATGGATTAAACATTTTTCTGAGGGGAGAGAATGTGTCACTGATGAAGAGAGGTCAGGGCAGCCAGTAACGAGCAGAACTATGAAAACACTGCAAAAATTTGTCAAATTTTGTGTGAAAATTGTTGGCTTACTGTGAGAAGCATAGCAGACCAAGTAGACATCTATAGAGAAACATTTAGGAAAATCTTAACTGAAAATCTTGGCATGAGAAAGGTATGTGCAAAAATGGTCCTGAAAGAGCTCACCAATGAAGAAAAGCAAAGGAGAGTCAAAATATGCCAAGCCTTTTTGGAGAGGCAAGATGATGTTTTGGGCCATGTTATCACTGGTGATGAAACATGGATGTATTAATATGACCCTGAAACAAAGTGTCAAAGGGCACATGCAAGTCAGCCAATTCTCCACCACCAAAAAAGTTCTGTCAGTCCAAATCAAGAGTCAAAACAATGTTGCTAAACTTTTTTGATATCAGAGGGATTATTCATTGTGCATTTGTACCAACTGGATAAACAGTTAACCAAGTTTACTATTCGAAGTGCTGAAAAGCCTGCGTGAAAAAGTTAGACGAAAATGACCTGAACTTTTTGCCAACAATTCATGGCTCTTGCATCACGACAATGCACCAGCTCACACAGAACTGTCTGTGAGGGAGTTTCTAGCCAGTAAACAAATAACTGTATTGGAACACCCTCCCTACCCACCTGACCTAGCCCTCAATAACTTATTTCTTTACCTGAAGATAAAGAAAATATTGAAAGGAAGACATTTTGATGACATTCATGACATCAAGGGTAATATGACAACAGCTGTGATGGTCATTCCAGAAAAAAGCATTCCTAAATCGCTTTGAGGGGTAGACTAGTTGCTGGCATCAATGTATAGCTTCCCAAGGGGAGTACTTCAAAGGTGACTGTAGTGATATTCAGCAATGAGGTATGCAGCACTTTTTCTGGGATGAGTTTGCAAACTTAATTGTCAGACCTCATATTGTGCTGAGTGTAGTTTGTCAGACAGCAAAGGATGGGTGCAATGTGATTTCCCTTATATGTGGAAACTAAAGAACAAAATAAAGAAACAGACAAAAAAAAATCATGGATATAGAGAACATTTTGATGGTTACCAGATGGGTGCAGGGGGTTGGGAATGATTGAAAAAGAGGAAGGGATTAAGATGTACAAATTGCTTTTTACAAAGTCGTCATGGGAATGTAGGGTATAGCATAAAGAATATAGGTAATAATATTATAATAAGCATCTATGGTGTCAGATGGGTGAAAGATGGTAAAGGGGGTTTGGGAACAGGGAAAAAAGGTGATGCTGAAGAAGCACAGATTGTTAGTTACAAAATAGTCATGGAGTTGTAAAGTAGAGCATAGGGATTATATTGAATAATATGATAATAACTATGTATAGTGCCAGGTGGGTACTAGACTAGTCAGTGGGATCACTTCTTAAATGTATAACCACTACGTTGTGGTTATAAATGTATAACCACTACACCTGAAATTAATATAAAATAATATTAAATGTCAACTAAAATTGAAAAATTTCAAAAAAGGGGGAAAGGTGAAGGAGAATAAGAGGTCCAATTCTCAAGGTATAAAACAAATAAGTCATGTGGATGTAATGTACAGCATAGGAAATGCAGTCAATAATATTTTGATAACATAGTTTGGTGTGTGTTGGTTGCTGGACTTACGGTAATCACTTCATTGGGTATATAAATGTCGAACAACTATGATGTACACCTGCAACTAATATAATATCATATGTTAACTATATTTTAATAAAAATCTTTAAAAAATTAATATTAAAATTTTCTGTTTATGAAAAGAAACCATTAAGAGTTGCAGAGTTTCTGTTTGGGATGCGAAGAGGGTTTTGGAGGTGAATGGTGGTGAAGTTTGAAAAACATTGTGAACGGAATTATTGCCACTGATCTGTGCCCTTAAAATGATTATAATGAGAAATTTGTTGTAGATAATATATTCATACAATGGACTTCTATACAACAATGAAAATGGGCAAACCTGGATTGATCTTACAAACATAATGTTGAACAAAATAAAGCTGACATCGTGAGACTGATTCTACTTATATAAAGTGCACCACACCAACCAAGTTAACCTATGGTGTTAAAAGTGAGGTTAGTGATTATTTTTGGAGAATGGGGCAGGGGACTGATTGGAGGAGAGCACAAGGGGTATGCTTAGTGCTTTACTTTTGTTTGTCCAGATTCAGTGCCAAATATTCACCAAACATGATATTTTATGTGAAAGTTTGGCAGTAAACACATTCCATGTTGAAATATTCAAAGTATTGAATAACTTTCTTGAATTTCGTGATACATCTTGGAACAACTGCATTGACATTTGCGTTGATGTTGCAAAAGCAAGGATGAATAAAACTGCCTGTAACTTAATATGAATCAAGGCAATGGCACTAAACTATCTAGTTGACACTGTATTTCTCTCTGTTAAATACTTGCGGAAAAACAAACCAGTTTTGCTTAAAAATGGTCGCAATAAACAGCAAATAATATTAATTTTATTACATTTTGACCCATGAGGATACATCTTAAAATTCTCAATGACTTAGTAATTACACATAAAGCACTTTTATTGCATGCTGAAGTCTCCTGGTAGTCTCCGGGAAAGAGAACATGTGTGGTGTTGTAAGCTAAACTAGCAGCTTTTCAAAAAGTTGTGGAAAATATACATGACATAACATTTACTATTTTGATCATTTTTGGTGCACAGTTCAGTGGTACTAAGTACATTTATAGTGCAACTATTTCCACTGTTCATCTCCAGAATTTTTTCATTACAGGAAAAGGAAATGCCGTACATATTAAACACTAACTCCCCATTTCCTTCCTGCCCCTCCAGCCCCTTATACCTCTATTTTATTTTCTGCCTCTATGAATTTGACTATGGTTATTTCATGTGAGTGGTCTCATATAATAGCTGTCATTTTGTGTCTGTCATTTTTCAATTAGTAACGTGTTTTCAAGGTTCATCCATGTTGTAGCATATATCCCAATTTCATTCCTTCTTGTGGCTGAATGGTATTCCAGTGTATGCACACACCATATTTTGTTTGCTCATTAATCTATTGATAAATGCTTGGCCTGTTTCTGCATTTTGGCTATTGTGAATAATGCTAAAATGAACATTGATGTACAAGTAAGAAAAAAAAAACATGGAAATTTAGAACTAATACACAAAAATGTGCCAAGATTTTTGGATTATCAATATACAAGTCAATTGCACTGTGATACACAAAGAATAATGTTTTTTTAATGTAATCTAAAAATGGCAATTGCGTAGCTATATTACAAATTACCTAACATATGCAAACTCTTATAGGAGAATATTTACTTCTAAAGAATAAAACTTTGTTAAGAGACGTTAAATCAAGTGTAAATAAAGGAAGAAATTTATGATTCTGACTGCAAGTCTCAACACTGTAAAGTTGCAATTTCTCCCATGTTGATCTATAGATGAATGCAATCATACTCAAAACCTCAATAGTATTTTTCTTTTTTTTTTAGAACTCAACAACCTGAATACAAAATTTATATGAAAGAACAAAGGGCAAGAAATAGCCAAGATTTTCCTGAAAAATTAAGAGCAAGTTACCAACAGTATTAAGACTATGTGGTATTGTGGCAAGTAAAAAGTGTAGAAAACATGTTTAGAAGGCACTATAAAAGTGTATTTTATCCTCCTTGGGTAGTAAGGATTTCTTAAATCAAATGTAAGTGGCACAAACCATAATGGAAAATATTGATTGCTTTGTCAGCATTAAAATTTACAACTTCTTTTCATTAAAAAAAGAAACATGACCATATGCAGAAAGGCTGGGGTGTGGTACAATGGATGACTTCATTATACACCAATGGTTTTGGAGTTGCTGTACAAACTTGTACAGTTGTACTTTGAAACACTTTAGAAATCTTTTGAGAAGTTGTACCTATGTGCACTGTCAAAACTACAGAAACAGTAAAAATTAAAATTAGATCAGTACAATAGCATTTAGTCTAGTGCGCATTGAACAACAGTTTGAGAAAAGGACATCTTCAAATCCAGTCCTGATTGGAAGGTCAGAGTCATGACATTACAGGATGGCTTATAAAGTGAAAGTGAGGAAGTAGTTTAACTTTCACAATGATTGGTTATTACACTGGGGTTTCCAGGTGGCAGGGGATTGGTTCAAAATGTTATCTTATATCACTTTAGCAAGATGATTTAAGTTTCTTTAATGATGATCAGAGCCATTTACAAGAAATAACCTAAGTTAAGTTTCCCTTATGTTCATGAAATAAGCTAGATTTAGTTTTGCTTACATGGCTTAAATGGTTTTGTCTGCTCAGGGAATTTTAAAGTTTGGTCTCCATTATGTATTTTACTTTAACAGTACACTATGGTAAAATTCCAACAAAATCCTTGAACTAGAAGCCCTTTATCCATAGCTGCATTGATCAAAAAAGCAAAAAAAAAAAAAAAAAGAAAGAAACCTGCCTAAATTTCCATGAACAGAATAGAATACCAGAATGAATGATTGCATTATGGTATAATCACACCCCAAAATATCACATAGCAGAAAAATTAATGAAATGAAGCTGTATGCATTAAACATGATTGATTCCCAAAATGTACTACAAAGAACCAAAATATAAAATATAGGATTGAATTTATATAAAATAGCAGCAAAATTATATATATATATATATATATATGATAGATAAGTAGCTAGATTATAGAAGATAGATAGATAGATAGATAGATAGATAGATAGATAGATAGATAGATAGAAGGTAGATAATTTGGTCGAATGATAAAATCAAGTAAAAAATTAAGAATTCATGGTTATGATTATCTCCAGTGGGAAGTAAAAATACATGAATCGAGATCAAAGGCCCATTAAGGTCCAAATCATGTTCTATTTCTTAATCTGCGAATGGAGAACATGGATGCTCATTTTATCAGTATTCTTTATACTGTGCATTTGTATGTGCATGTAACATGCATTCTTTTAAAATGTGGTAAATTTCACAATATTAGCATTTTTAAATTTTTCAGGTAAATTAATGCCTGTTGTATTTTTCTTCTCATGATTTTTGACCTGTATTTTTTTTCTTATCAGTTTTAACGATTATGTTCACTCTCCAACTATGTTTAAAACCTTAACATATCTTCCATGTTTTCCTAGTATTCTCAAACACCCATGTCTAGTTTTTATATTTGTTAGTCATTGTCTGTTTATAAAATAAAATTGTTTTTTGTTTTTTTTCTTTTGTTGGTTTTGTTTTGTTTTGTTTTGCTTCCGGATATGTTCGTGTATAGAAAGTTTTCTAGGAACTTCGATGCCCAGAGTCTCTTTATTTAGCACTCATGCATTTAAATGACAGTGTAAACTGTTTTCCTTACAGCAATTTCTGTATATTGATTGCCTCGTTTTATTCTTCCATTCAGGGTTATAGTTGAGAAACCTGAGGTTGATCTTATAGTTTTTCCTTTTATATGATCTATTTTTATTTTGATTTTATCGTTTTTTCTGGGACAGTGTCACTGATACTCTTAAATATCCCCAGCGTGTGTTTAGTGTAAGTTATTTCTTCTTCCTTTTTGAGTTTTATGAACCAGCCGTTCAGTATATGAGACAGTTTTTTGAGTCCTACAAGGCATCTTCTAAATTTGAGCCGCGGCTGCAGTAGATAAATTCTTGGTAGACTTGAAGCAACTCACTACATGAGCCTGTTGTCTCTTTCTGCTTTTCTGCCTTACAGAAACGGCTTGTGCAGCCTATGTAGGGCAATCCATAAGTTTTAGAACTTTGGCCCCAAAATGCCACTCTTGAAGTCAGTGGATACAAGTCCCGACTTTCTGTCCTTAGGAAAGACAAGTCTGAAGCATGTTCTGTGAAGGTCCTCAGGGTTCTTATCAAGAAAGAATCTCAATCGTTGAATAACAAACTAATTTTTCCCTATCCCATCTCGTTCATGCCTTCACTTTTGCTTCCTGGGATCATGCACCTGCACCCCCATGTCTCTTGTGCTGTTTCGTGGGAAACACAAACTATGACATTTATATTGTATTTTTAGACCTCTGGAATGCTATACTTGATATTATTTCTATAAATGTCACTCTCCTTTTCCTTCTTATTATTCATCTCTTCAAAGTATTCTTTTGGAAAGAAATTGGTCCTTCTAATTCTATCCTTCATATGGATTATTTTCTTATATTTTGTTTCTAACTAAACTTTCTTAAAAAATTCTAGGAAAGGTTCTCACCTCAATTTTCCAGCTCACTAATTTTCACTTTGCCTGTAGCTCATGAGAATTTTAATTAAAAAATGAGCTTTGAATAGCTGATGTAAAATCTGACAAAATGTAATTTGTATTGTTAACATTACGTGAAAATAATCCTTGTCAAATAGAAAAATCATGTGATTCAATTTATTCTCTGTCAAAAAATTATCATATTTCAATCTCTTACACAACTTAAAAATATTAGACATACATTATCACCATAAATTTTCCATATTTTTATTCATTATAGAGATTTCAAAATTTTCTCATATTCCATTTTATTACTCAAACACATGTATTTGCATCTGTTTGTTATGTGTGTATGTGTGTGTATGATTTTATATATCAATTTTAGTAGTACTAGTTTAAACAAATGAATTTTTATCCTCATCACAGTTTTTCTCTGGACTATTAAAAAATAATTCTAAAACATTATGTTTGAATCATTTTTCCCCTGAGATCTGAACTAAACATATAGTTGAGTGCTTGAAAATATTTATCCCAATTGATCCAAAAAAGTAAAGATGCTCTAACCATTTCATATAATATATTGTGTAATTGTTACATTTTTAAGTTTATACATTTATTTTGCCCTGCTAATTTTAAAGATCTATTTAGAAGCATAATTGTGCAACTCTCCTTTAAGGCTTTGGAAAGGAGTAGGAAGGGGTAGGAAAATTAGTGAGTAGGAAAAGAGAGAATCACATACTTTGCCCTATGCTTTTGAACAAAATTGCTCATGAAGACTTATCCATATTGTGAATATGCCACTGATTTTATCAGTAGCTCAGCCATAACCTTTGGACTTCTCTATTTGCCATCTAAATTATGGAGATAATAAAACTTACCTGCTTCACGGGGGTGGTGAGAAAAGGAATTATATTCTTATGTATAAAATGAAGGAAAATATATATATTCATAAATCAAAACTATTTTCCCATTATAGTTTTTGTTTACATGTTCAAATTTTTTAAGAACATCAGAATCTACAAGAGTACCTTAAAATAAAGTTTATATATAATAACTTTGTTATATGCACTGTATATATACTTCAGCTATGTGCATTTTTTCTAAAGATAAGTTCCTATATTTAAAACAGCATTAACCTTAATTTTAAAACTTTTACACTAAACTATACATATGTTAATTTAAGTTTATTAAACTTTGTGTGTCATAAAGCAAACAAAACATATCACTTATATATTTGGAATTTTTAAATTTTGTATTGAAGTAATATTATATAGTGCAGTATATTTCAGGTTTTATTGCTTCTAGACAAAGATATATTTTGTCTTGTTATCATAATTGCTTAACTTTAAGTGTTTAAATACTCAAATAATTACTTATTGGCTAAAAGTAACAATATTTCGATTAACTATATAAACTCTGGTAGGGAAAATTAAACATAGAATTGACTTTCAATTTATAATGTGCCATCAACTTCTCACCCAAAAGGTAATTTCACCTTGAATCAGTACTCATACTTAATTCAACTCCGTAATCTATCATTATGTGTCACACATAATAGGAATTCAATACATATAATTTGAATAAACTAATTTATGGAAGCTGGTAAGAAATATTAGAACATGTGTTGTTTGTCAAATCAAATGAAAAAAGTTCCTCTTTGATTAAGGAAATAGCTAATTGACGTAGCTATTTCCATTTATATGATATCAATTTGACGATTTAGTTCTAGTTAGCTATCTCTTCAATTGCATTTTTCTCTGTTACCTTCTTTTATTGTGTTTCTGAATCACAGGTCATGCTATAATCTACCTCTATTCAATGTAGTTTTGATGAAACTACTCATGATCGTGGATTTGTATATCTCCATTTTTTTACTAAAATCTTTCAAGGACATGTTTTAAACCTGACAAATCCCTGGTGAAATTCTCACAACTCTGCTATGTAAAATGGTGATAAAAATCAAGATTTAAAAGATATAGCACATATTTATTGCTGTACTTAACAACATTCTTTAAAGAGCATCCTGACATTGAACATTACCAGCAAATTGTGCATGGGATGAACAACGTATATCGTGTGTAACTATTTCTATTCCAAATCACTCTGCACTGTTTCCATCCATACAACCTGTGGTCATAAGGGCATCTTTATAATTCATATGCTCAAGACTTTTAGTTTAGCATTCATTTTTAAAAAGAGATTTTACTTAGATTTGGGCCAGTATTATATTCAGTCCTATGAAGGCCAAATTTGTACCACAGCAAAAGAAGAGATCAGATGGGATTTGAATTAAGAAATCGAGGATGCCCTAGTTTGCAACCTTTCCTTTTATCCATACAGATCTCACCATTCCATCAATTTAAATGTTCCATTCTTGTTTAAGCAAAGGTGAAAGTCCAAGTTTAGCTAAAGGGGAACTGTACTTAGTTTGTTATAGATTCACTTACAGAGCGTTAAATATGAAAAAAAATGAATACAATGATAACAATCACTTTGTTATTGCAACTTTTCTATGCAACTCAGGGAACTGCTTCAAAAAGAAGGATTCTCAAGGCAATTTCTATTGAAAACTTGCAACAATAATCGTTCTCCTGTATTTTTAGGTTAAAAAATGAGTTTCAACTAAAAATATATACTACACAGGCATTTTCCCCTAGTTTGAAAATGTACTTAATTATCTTTAGGATATTTCCTTTCAAATCTGCCCCCTGAGGTTCATCTACTTATTCTAAACTTGTCACAGAAAGGTCAGGTCTCCCTGGTGTTTGTGGATACTTGGTTCCACTTAAAGAGTTTAAAAGTCAAAGAAGAGAAAGAAAATGGAAATACTACCTCTTCCTTATAAAATAGCTATTTTATTTTTATTCTTTAAAAAAAATAAATTTATCTTGAAATGAAGTACAGATGATTTTTCACTTATTGAATGCTCAGAATTGGAGTAAATACTTCCAAGTTAACAGAAGTGAAACCATGTGTTATTGTTAAACGATTAACAAAAACACTCTACTGACTGTGAGAAACCAATTTAGGATGAATCAGTCAAAAATCACTACATTGAAAAATAGCACAATTTTATTTAACAAAATTCATTTTTACCCATGTCATACAATCACAATTCTGGGTCAAATTCATAGAGAAAATATTGAGTAAATTATCATAGCAACAGGTTAAAAAAAAAAAAAACGAAAAAAACAACACTAAACTAAAAGCTTATGAAAACCAGTAAATTATACGTAAAAGTTGTCAATATCTAGGAAATGTTCCCTAACCCTTGCACCAGTCAGCTTTATTGGCTGCTGGTGGCAAACATTAATAATGGACCCTCGCCACATATGTAGAAAATGAATTTGGAAATATTTGAAGTGGCTCAAAGGATGAGAAGTCTGGAGAAAAGGATTTTGAAGTCTCACAGGAATCAGAGGCAGCAAGAGACCAGAGGCCTGGCAGCTCAGCAGAACCAGGACAGGCACAGCGCTGGTACTGTCGCTTACATTACTGGACATTAGCCACTGGCACTCCTGTCCTCAATTCCAACAGAGCTGCCAGAAGAAACCTAATGATGTCGCCTCTCCGTATCCCATCTTCTGGCCTTATAGTTGTGGGTGACAGTATTATCAGTTCTGCCTCCACGGTGTGCCATGTCTTAAAGTGTGGCTATTGCTAAACTGTAAGAGACCATGTCTTACAGTGTGGCTATTGCTAAACAAAATAGCCCTTGAGTTCTGGCAAATGATGATGTCCTCTTCAGAAAAATATGTATGTATGTATGTATGTGTTTGTTTATAGCGCACAGAGCAGTGGTTTCAGCGATACTAAATTGTCGGTGGTTAGATAGCCAAAGAGAATGACTGCGAGGGCTGTGGATCATTCCTTCACACCTTCATCAGATATGTAATTAAGTTAATTATAGGAAATAAGAAAACAGAAAGGTGGGAGGATGTGAGCTGTTTGACATTCACATCCCTTTCTGTTGTTCCACAGCAGCTGCCTGCATAATGTTCCTGTCTGTACAGAACTTCAGAATTGTGTTCAGTGTCTAGGCAGTCCTGTGGGCTATGAGGAGGAAAATGGAAGAGGTGCCAGGTAGGACCTACCATCTATGCTTTTCTAATCTCAACAGGACTTCTAACCAACCATGTGGTTTCTTACTTGTTTAGTATGGCCAATGTCTTAAGGGCCAATAGCCCTTTTTTGAATTTCAGAGTCTTACTTATTTCTATACATTTTACTTGTGAAGTACCTTAATGCTCCACTTTTTTCCCCTAGGTTTTATATTTCATTTATGAGGAAGATAAATTAGATAGATAGATGATGGATAGATAGATAGATAGATAGATAGATAGATAGATAGAATAGATAGATAGACAGATGAAAGAAAGGAAGAAAGGAAGGAAGGAAGGAAGGAAGGAAGGAAGGAAGGAAGGAAGGAAGGAAGGAAGGAAGGAAGGAAGGAAGGAAGGAAGGAAGGAAGAAAAAAGGAAAAAAGAGAGGGAGGGAAGGAGGAAGAGAGGAAGGAAAGAAGGAAGGAAGGAAGGAAGAAAGAAAGAAAGAAAGAAAGAAAGAAAGAAAGAAAGAAAGAAAGAAAGAAAGAAAGAAAGAAAGAAAGAAAGAAAGAAAGAAAGAAAGAAAGAAAGAAAAATAATACATCCAGGAAACATAAGCATCTTATATCACAAAACTATTTGATATTTATCACAATTATATTAACTTTTTTATCCTTTCTTAATAAATCCTAGAGAAACTTATCTCCACAAATTCTTCATAAATAAGAATATTCTCTTCCATATTCTAATGTTTCATGAAACCGCCTAAAAGTTTGTACATTTTTCACTTTCATGAAATTGTCAGAGCTTTAACAGAATCAGAGCTTTCAGCTTCTTCAACTGATTTTTTAACATTTAACTATTGTAACTATTACTTGTATCGCATAGAAACTTGAGAATGACATTAACTGTTCAAAGAACTAACCTCATCATTCAATAGTACCCGAATAACCTTTGGCAGAAAGTAATACACTCTATAATACTTGCTTTGGTTTTTCTACCACATAGATTAAAATTTTTACAAGAACAATGTCTCATACCACTGCAGAAATAAGCACCTACAGCTGAAATGCTAGAGAGCACTTGTAACTTCAAATAGAAATCCATTGACTTAGCTAACCTTTCAAGGACAAAAACTTTTCTAATGACCTCTGCAAAAAATAAAAAAAAAAGAAATCTTTAGGAACAGTGTTAGAGTCTAGGAAAAACTTTTCTCCTCAGACCTTGGAGAAATATCTCATCTAGATTCGGAAGCAGAACAAAAATTCTTTTAACTAAAATAATAAATTCAGATGCCTTGAAGATTAAACCAAAATGTCCCCCCGTGTGAGGTTCACTTTTGCATGACCGATGACATCTTCAATTGTCAGATAGCAATACTGTTTTAACCCTTAATACCCACAAGTCATCTTTTAGGTATGAAAAATTTTATGACTAAACTGGAGTTTCAGTGAAATCATTTCATGTGTGTAATACTGTTTCAAAGATTAATGTAGTTAAGATCTGCATTTTTTTTTTACAAATATATGTGTCTACATATTGTTCCCTCTAAAGAAGTGGAATGTAAGTCTACTTGTTTCTTTCTGTGTGCAGACACCTCTTCCCCAAAGACACACACCACAACAAATATGAAGAAAAGGTGTATTCTTAGATTCATTTTTAACATTGTATTCACATATACCACTCTCTGTGCTATACTGTCTCTTCAACTGTGATGCCAGAGTGGTCCTTTAAAAACATGTCAGATTGTATAATTCCTCTGATTAACATAATCTGATAGCTCCTTCTTTTACACAGGGTAAAAGTCAGAGTTTTCACAATGGCTTCTATATGAGCGGCTGGAATGCCTGTCTTGTCACCTCTGAGCTAGATCTCTTTTCTTACTACAGTCCCTCCTTCACACCGCTATGCCTATATGATCTTCTCTGCTCTTTTTCAAACATCTAGGTATAACACTGCCTTAGGGTCTTATTGTCTCTTTTTCCAGATTCCTCATGGCTTATTTCTAATGGTCATTTCCTCACCTTCTTCAAGTATAGGACCAAGTACCATCTTCTTAGGGCCTACCAGAAACATCTCTTTGTTAATGTAATCACTTCCCCACCCCCAACACTCAATAGTCTCCTTTTTGTATTGTATGACTTTCCACTAAAATTTATTACATTCTAACATACTATAAAATTTAATTAAATAAAGTAAAATATAATGCAATGTACTAAATTGTTTATAAAAATAAAGCTACTCACCATTGTAGTCTTCAATGTTCTTTTAGGTGCCAAAATCAAGAGCTGATATCATGTTTCACATATGTTACTGCAGCAATCCCAACCACAGGTAGACACCCTGGAGAAATCCTGCGCATATAAAAGAGGAGATATGTATAAGAATGACTACAGCAACACTCTTCTCAAAACAAAAACATGCAAAAACCTAAAACAAGTGAGTGTATGAAAAGACTGTGATACAGTTCGTCAATAATGCAAGATTATAAGACAAAGTGAATAAAGTAATGGCATGAAAAAATAGGGATAGCTCTTAGTAATATAACTTATCTTCTTATTAAAATGAAAGAAATTTGATTGTTCACTGTTACAGAATTTTCAACTGCCAATTTCAATTATGCAGAGTACTTCAGTAATTTGTAAATGCATTCAGTGACCAATTGGAACACAAACATGGGTAAAACAATGGACTTTCAACAATTCTAAGAAAAAATACTTTGTTAAGAAAGATCATTTCATTTGTTCAGAGAAAAAGATTATTTTATATAAGTTCTTTAGATGCTTAATCCCTATCTGCACTCCAAATCAGAGTTTATCTACAAGAAGAAAAGGAGCACAAACTACAAAAAGTCATGGCATTTGTACATAGTAAACTATTGTTTTGAGAGGCAAAGAGTTTTGAGAAGCATTTGTATGGACCTGAAGGTTTACAAGTTTCACTGAACCAACACTGAGTACCAAATCCCCAGGAACAGAGATATCCATGTAGATTTTTAAAATGCATTTTGTGTGTGTGTGTGTGTGTGTGTGTGTGTGTGAGAGAGAGAGAGAGAGAGAGAGAGAGAGAGAGAGAGAGAGAGAGAGAGAGAGAGAGAGAGAGAGAGAAAGTTTGATAGGTGGGGATTCCTTGTCTTTTTTTGAAGGCAATACTGCCTGAGTGTACATCCCCACAAATCTGGGTGGCTGTACTCTATAAAGATAATTATAGCAGGAAAATGAAAAAGGGACTCTTAGTGAGGGGTTGTTTTCAATCCCTTTTAATAAAAGGGAGGGTCAATGTCCAAGAACAAAGGGACCATTAAATGGAGTCAGGATCTTTTTTTGTCCTATTCCAATTTTACCTAAGCACACACTTAAAAAGCTAATTCAATTTCTGTTTTTTGTTTGGTTGTGTGGTGATCCCAGAGAGACTCTAAAAGTGACTAAATGATAGGAAGCAAGCTAATGTCATTGTCTTATTTGGAAAGAGCAATTTTTATTGTGTAACTTGACGGGATCGATGGAGTTTGTGGTAATAATTTATTCAAGATAACAATAGTTTTTGGCATCCATAGGTTTTCCTTTTAAATAGTAGCCTGTATCTGAGCTACATATCAGAATATGCTTAACTTTTTGCTTGGGGTTGATTAACCTGTTGGTAAGGTTAAATAACAATTATGACAGTTTTCTTAACACCATGTATTTTTCCACTGTTAAGCCATCATTAAACAGGCCTACCTCATTGAGACCGTACATTCAATGAGGTAATTCAACTAATATATATTTTAGTACACTGTGTTGTTAGTCAATATAAAATCAGTTTACATGAAGTCATTGGTAGAATATAGCTTCAGGCAAATTACAAGGTATCTATAACAAATCAGATTTCTGAGGGCTATACTTTAATTTGTCCTAAAATTCTAAGTTTAAATTTCCAATTAACTCTTCTGTTTGACCTCTACCTCAAGAGGTGCAAGTAGAAAAGCCTTTAAGGCAATGGTTAATTGGATACACACTTTCTATGTTAGAAGTTTGAAGACGTACTTTTATAACTAATTCTTTAGAAGTAGACATCCATATATAACTAAGGTGTTTTAGTCTAATTTCTGTGTTTCACATTATAAAGGGCTGACCTTCCTTATGGTTTTCTCTTTGAAAAACTGATTTTTAGAAATCATATCAATTCAATACGGAAAATTATTAATGTATGTCTCCTGGTTTACAAAAAGAATTCACACTAAAAAGGCAGGAGAAGCTAGAAAGTCAACTTTGTGGTTAATATCTCTCAGGATTTTTTTGTGTTTTTTTTTCCCATTGTTTTTAGAGAAAATGTAAGAATGAATAAAAGTGTTGTTAATACAATTGTTAATTGATATGTTGGTGTCATTATGATAAATAATCAGGTTAAAGATTTACAGAAATGACAGCATAATAAATATGTTCTTTGATATACGTATCAATTTTAGTCAAATATATATATATATATATATATATATATATATATATATATATATATATATACTGAGACAATATCTTTGTAGATTCGGAAAAGAAGGACTAAATAGTCTTGATTGAGAGTAAACATTTAGCTTATTGTGCCACAAAGCAGGAAACTGTGGTAGGGGGTGTATTCTAGAAGGTTAAAGAGAAATAGAAGGGGTCCATGTTAACTTTGGTACCAGAAATTATCTCAAGACAATCAACTGGAATGTGGTTGCATAAGCTCTTATTAAGTAACCTATGGCTCCTGAACTCTGTGTCTAAGGAGGAAGAATGATACAGAGAAAAACAATAATTATCAGCTGTCACAGAGATTCTTTCTATAACATATAACTGTCACCATGAGGCTGGCAAAGTGTAATGTGCCAGGAAGGTAGTTGTCCATAAGCAACAGGACTCCATAATCCTCATCCTGCTGGGTGACCACAGCAGGACAATGTGAGAAAAATAAAATAAAAGTGAACCAAAAAAGTAAATACCTCCCACTTAAAATGAGCATTACAAAAACCAATAGAAAATAAAAATTAAAATCTGATTGTATGAAAGATAAGCAATAAAATTATAACAAAGCACGAACATATTGTGCTCATGAATTATAAAGAAAAATTTTCATATTTTACATTTATTTTCATAGGAGTAAATGGAGAAATCACATCCATAAAAAATAAGAAATGATGAAATAATAACATGATCAAATGAAACAAGTTAAATGGAATATGAAAGTGAACCAATTGAATGTCTTCCACATGAAAAATGCAGCCTTTAAATTAAAAAATGCATAGAAAGAATAAACTCTAGGCAGTGTTAAAAATAGTAAATTGGAATGTAAAATTGAGAGAAACCACACAGAATTAAACATCAAAAGATTAAAAAAAAGATTAAAAATATAAAAAAAGTTGGGTAAGTGAGAAGATAAATTTAGAAGCTAAAATTTTTCTGGGTAGTTTAAAGATAGAGAATGGAGGGAACAACAAAGAATATTCAGAGTTTTAATACAGTATTTCCAACATATGTATGTTTCTTAGAAAGGCATTATGTTGAAATGCCACTGGGTATATTAAGGAAATATTACACATGGGTCGTCACATGTTGAGACACTGAACACCAGCATAAGGCAGCATTTTAAAATAAATATCAGAAAAATAAATATATTTAACTAGTGTAATGATAATTAGGCTTACAGCATTTCTGTTGCAGCAATTAATTCCAAAAGATAATGGATCTATATATGAAAATTGTTAGGTGTTTGAATGTTAGAGACCTTAACTTAATGTTAGGTCTCTGAATATTAGGTCTCAGAGACCTTGACTTACAAACAGAGCCGTGTCTGCAAGAAAACAACAAAATATCTGTTGGGCTGCACCTGCAGATAGAACTAAACTTGTGCTAATAGAAAACACCACAAAACAGATACTGGCTTACAGGCAGTCAACATTTTTTGTTCAAACAATGCTATCCTGTCAGCACAGTCCCTATAGGGGCAGCAAGTCTCCTTTAGACGTGCAGCCCGGGCTGTAGCCGTCTTTGTTCAGCCTGATATACTTTCTCTTAATAAACTTTCTTAACTTGCCTGACTGTGCGCGTTGCTTTATCGACCGACCTATCAAAAATAATAAGAAAAATGGATTTCATTGGAGAAGCAATTATCCCGCCAAACAGTCATTCGGGAGATACAAGCTTCCACTTCCTTCCACAATGAAATAACTGGGATAGAATTATTTTCTCTACCCCTCACCTTAAACAGCTGAAAATACAGATTTTCTACAGGAATCAATGGCTCTCAAGAAATTAGATACCAGGTAATGAAATATAGTGATTTCTCAGAGATGGGAAATAAGCAATGTGAGTCACGCAACTGCTCTGTCTTACTGCCTAGAGATACTTGAGGTCTTGGGATAGACCTATGGGCTCCCTGACACAGAGCTGAGCATGTAGGCAAGTCACAGTGTGTACGGAGTACAGGCCAAAGTAACAGAGAAAAAAAGGTGTGCAGAGGAAGAACTCCAGAAATTTGCAGAGGGTCCTCTTCAAGAAGACAATCGTGTTCTGATCAACACAAGTGTGTGAGGAACTGACAGAGGTTGGCAAGTGAACCACCTGGAAGGATTAGGGGAAATAGTGTCTGACACTCCAAAAAGGCTTGGAGTAGTCTTTTCCCACCAACCAGAGTGCAAGACCCCGCAAATTAATGGGACACTAAATAGAGTACTAAGATCTTGCCTGAGTAGTGGGGGGAAACACCTTGCACTGAGTACTTCTTTGACCTGATATAAGAATGCTCAGAGGCATGACCAAAAAGAATGAGATTGTTTCCAAGTAAATTAGCAGAGTTCAAGAATCTATATAGGAATATAAAAATATCCAGAACACACACATAAAAATCACACCATCTACTACCTAATCAAAACCGATGAATCAGGCAAAACAAACAAGCAATTATAACTTCCTCAAAATACAATTCCCTCAAATTTATATTTTGAGGGAAAACAATTAAAAATTGACTCAGAAATGGGACAATTAATAAAATTACTAGACAAGAACTTAAAAATTAGATTATAACTCTTGTATATTCAATCAAGAAGCTAAATCAAAGATTGAACATGTGAAGTAGAGATATGAAAGAAATAACAACAGGATCCAAATTAAACTTCTAATCATGAAAACTGCAATGTCTGAAATGAAAAATATACCAAAGGTGATAAATGTTAGATAAGATACTTCGGAAGCAAAGATTAGTAAACTTGAATGCATAGTAAAGAAATCTAACCAAAAGTGAATCAAAAAGAAAAAGATTCATGAAAAAAAAAAAATCAACAGAACATCAGTGAAGCATGGAACAACTTCAAGCAGCCAAGTATGGGGTTAACTGGAATTCCATAGAGTTGTGAGGGGGATGGCAGAAATTATTTAAAAATACAATGGCCCAAATTTTCTAATGCAAGTAAGACTAAAGTGGCATATCTCTAAAGTACTAGGAAAAAACAGAGACATTGCTTTCTACTAAGAGAATATATCTTTCAGAAAATAAAGATGAAATAAAGACATTAGACAGAAAAGAATTCATTACAGGCTAACCTTTTTTGAAATAAATATTAAAGGAAGTCTTCTAAGCAGAAGAAAACTGACACCACATGGAAATCTGGATCTATACAGAAAAATGCAAAGCCCCCAAAATAGTAAATCTATGAGTAAACATAAAGGTTTATTATGATTATTTAAAGAATCAAAATTTAATTCACTGTTTACATATACATACACACATAGACACACACACACACACACACACACACACACACACACACACACTGATGTATTATAGGGTTTACAGTGTCTGTTGTAAAATGTATGACAGTGGTAACACAAGAATGAGAAGGGATAAATAGAAATATGTTCTTTTAAGGATATTATAGTATATGTTAGGTGATATACTATCATTTCAAACTGTGAGGAATTAAGATGTATACTATAAACATTATAGAAACTACTAAAAAGATACCAAAAGAGGGAGCATTAATAGGTAATAAATAAAAACAGGAAATAAAACAGAATCAGAAAAAGTACCAATTAATTTTAAAAAATACAGAAAAAAAGAAAATGGACAAAGAGAATAATAACAATATTGTAGTTTTAAACACAAACATATCAATAATAATAGTACATGTAAATGGTCTAACAATCTTGATTAAAAGACACAGATTATCATATTGAAATTAAAAATAAGCACCAACTACATGTTGGCTACAAGAAATCTACTTTAACCATGAAGACACAAATAGGGTAAAAGTATGAATATGTAAACAGATATACCATGCTAACATTAATGAACATAAAATTTAGGTTGGCTCTATTGATAACCAAGTAGATTTCAGGCTAAACTATAATAATAGAGATAAAGAGGATAAAGAAGATATAGTCAATTCATCAGGAGAAATTAACAATACTAATCTTTCATGTTCCGCGTAACAGGAATTCAAAATATAAGCAAATGACACAAATATAATAAATACTGATGAAACTGAAATAAAACATAGATAACGCACAGCACCACTCTCAAAATAACTGATAGAACATATAGCCAAAATATCAGTAAGGATATAAAATACTTTAAAAAAATTATCAACCAGTACTTTTCAATTGACATTTTATAGAACAATCCATTCAACAATTATAGGATATACTTTCTTCTCAAGTGAACACAGAACATTTGCCAAGATATATCGTATTCTGGGATGTAAAATCAATATTTTATAAAGGGCATATTCTTACAAAATAGGTTCTTTGACTACAATTGAGTTATAAATCAATAACATAAAAAATATCTAGAAAATCAGCAAATATTTGGAAACTATATAACATTCAACATGAATTTGAGTGAGTCAACTTGAGCTTATTTGCCATAAATTTAAAGAGATGTTTAGCATATTTATTTTTCTCTAGACACAAGTGAGCTAGATAATTGGATTTTAACCAAGGTTGCATTTTACCCAAGCAACTCTAAGCAAGTAAGAGAGAAACAAATTTGTTGAGGGTGTGTGCAAGAGACTTACTATAAAGTTTGACCTTCGAAATTAAAGAATGTAAAAAAACAAACAAACAAAAAACAGTACATAAAGGAAGAGAGGTTGCAAGGTCTTCAGTGGGGATATGGATCTCTGGATTTGGGATTGAAGTTGGAAAGATGGAATGTAGTGGTCAGAATGTGATGCTTGAAATTTATAATGTGGACTGTTTACAGTTATTGCTATTGCCAATTGCTCAAATTAAAGAATTTGCTTTCAGATTGGTAAATAATTGTATTCAGAAGGAGGAAGAATGGAACTCTACACAGTAATATTTAGAATTCAGACACCATAAAAAAGTGAAAAACAAGTAGAGACTGGAAGAATGTCTTCATGACACATCTAAATAATAAAAGAGCAGAAACAAGAATATAAGAATTCCAAAAAAATTAGTAAGTAAACAAACTCATAAATACATGGAAAAATGATATGAAGAAGTCTCTTAAAGTAAGAAACCTGGATAGTCATAGAACATAAATAAGACTTAAACTCATTACTGATCAGAAAAATGCACATTTAATAAGAAAAAATCCCTGTCATAAACAATAATTTCAAAAAGTAGTTCATCCCAACAAATGGAGATACAAGAATTCTCACATTTGTTGGACTATCAATTAGTAAATCAATTTCTTTGGAAAGAAATTTGGCAAAATCTACGGAAGTTGAATATAGGGATGCTGCATAGGCTATAATCTAACATTATCCAATTCTGGAAATTTCAAAATTCAAATGGTTGTGGGGAGGAATGAATAAACAAACAAACAAACAAAAAATCCAACTCACTGTGATATTAGCTAAATGTGGTAGAAACCATAATACTCATCCATGAGAATAGCTAAGTTGAGGTATTGTTATGCCATAGACAAATCAGAATAAAATAAAACATTTTAGTTTCACTAAACTTGTAAATAACATTAGTAAGTAAAAAAAAAAGATACAAAAAAATACAGGTTTAGTACAATGTTGTTTGCATAATATCTCAAAGCCATATATATATAATATATATATATATATATATATATATTACATATATATATATTAGTGTTTATGGATATGTATACATATAGGTATATTAAAATTATTAATATATACACTAACACAAAATGGAGATTTCCTCTGGAAATGGACACGATGGAATTGCAGTGTACACTCTGAGACTAGATTGATTTTAATTGTATGGTTTTGTTTTTTTTAAAAAAAAAAAAAACTTAAACAAAGATTGAAAATAATCAGATTTGTCATAACTGGTTGATGGGTATAGAGTGAGAGTAGTTAACACCATACATGCTTTATTTTTTGAACTATGATGTCATAAAAAATATATATGAAATACTGGTATATCTTATCATTTGAATGTAAATAGAAACTCAATAATATTTCAGGAGCACTATGCCATTTGGCTGATATATTTTAAGTAATAAATTTTGTACTATTAACTCATTAAGGAAATATTTATATTGGTTGGAGATAATTTATAATCTTATAAACGCAATGTGAAATTTGGTTTTTCATAATGTATAAACATAAAAAAACACATCGTCTACTCATAAATTTCTTTATAATACTTTATTAAAATTCAGTTATATCAAAACACTATCATCAATATACACAAAACATTTTCTTAAATATAATGAATGTAATATTTTTTCTATCTTTATTAAATTTATTGGGGTGACATTGGTTAGTAAAATTATATCGCTTCAAGTGTACAATTCTTTAATATATCACCTATATATTGCATAGTGTGTTCATCATCCAGAGTTAGTTCTCCCATCACCATATATTTGACCCCCTTTACCCTCTTCTACTATGTCCCCTCCCCTCTTACCCTCTGGTAATCACTAAACAGTTGCCTGGGTCTATGAGTTTTTGCTTCTTTGTTGCTTTCAGTTTTATATCCCACATATGAGTGAAGTCATGTGGTTCTCAACTTTTTCTATTTGACTTATTTCACTTAGCATGATAATATCAAGTTTCATCCACGTTGTCATAAATGGCGGTATTTCCTCTTTTCTTATCGCCCAGTAATATTTCATTGTATACATGTACCACATCTTCTTTATCCAATCATCTATCAAGGCACCTTTTGGTTATTTTGTATCTTTCTCCTAATTTACCCTTCATTTCTAAAATGGCTTTTAATGTTTTTAAAATGGCTTTTGTGTTTTGGGCACTCAGTTAAATTCCTTATGGGCTGTTCAGAGAAACCATACTAAATTTTCCCAAACTTGCACCTGCACTTGTGCAGGTAATATTTGACCTAAGCAACACTTCTATGATTATGTTGTTTGATTCACCAATGCTACCTGGATATAGCTATTGCATGAGCTAGAATTCTGACTTGTATTTGTATAATGGTTTTATTATCCTTTGAATGTTAACTAATTAATCTCTGTGTATATTCCTTCTTTTTAAGTGAGGATTATTTCTCCTTTGTAGAGCATAGTAGAAGGAGGGTCAAAGGAAAGAACACGTGTTTGTTCAATATAAAGGATTCTATATGATGTAGTGAAATGATGAGCAAAATGTAATAAATCACGGAGAGGAGATGGTATGAGGCAAGCACTCAGAGTAGCGAAGTGTGATGGGAACATAGGGATGGGATTCAGAGAACAGGTAGAAAGAGTCCTTAGTATGGTTAAGGGCTGTATGCATATTAACACACTTAATTTTTTTTTCATCTTTATGATATTAGGTTGGTGCAAAAGCAACTGCTGTTTTTGCAATTATTTTTAACCTTTTAAACTGCAATTACTTTTCACCAACCTAATAGTTAACGGTATATCTCTTGGCCACTTACTAGCTTTGTAATTTTAGGCACACTCAAGCTGTGTTACTTTGGCATTTTTTTTCCCTTCTTGAATCACTTTATCTTTAATACAGTGGGAATTATATTGCTAGTATTATACATTTGTTATGATGACCAATAAAGCTAAAATTTAATGTGCTTCAAACAACTGCTAGTTTGTAATAGTACTATTTATTATTATAATTATACTTGCATTTATTATAATTTTATTATATATTATTATAATTAGTTATAATAATTATTTTAATTAATGCTATTTATTACTATATCATTGTATTTGCCTCTCTTATATTTTGTCATTCATTTATGCGTGTGTGTGTATATATATGCATACATAATGTATACTTATATATTTGTACAATATTTGTAGAAAATATGCACATTTTCAATAATACGGACATGTATGTACTTCCCCCAAATATATAAAGTCTATCTGTGTGCCTGAAAAGATTATTGTACCCTTTATGGCTACATTCCAACCTTATCTCCGGATAACAGCTAAGTTCACATTTATATTACTCATTTCTGTTTTTCATCTTAGTATTTCATTTGATTCTTATAACAAGGTATTTAACTTACACAAGAAATGGATGTCCCTTGTTTAGTGTGAAGCTATCTCTGGGAAGTAGCTGCCTGTGCAAGGACTGTATCTCCCAGCTCCTTTGTCTGTAGGTGGGGCAATGTGACAAGTTCTTCTTCAATGGCATATGAAAGTGATATGTGTCATTTCTGGACCAGGGTGATTAAGAAAAGGGTATGTCTTTCCATGTCCTCTTTCCCCATCAACCAGAAATCTGCCAGAGATTTGTGACTGTAGGGGATGATTGAGTCACAAAATGGGAGGAGTTGCCATGCAAATAAAGCTACCCATCCAAGAGGACGACATGCTTTAGACAGTTACATGAAAAATAACTGAATGCTGAAATTTTGAGTTTTGGGTATGAGGTAGAGCTAAAAGTAAGCTAACTAAGATAGGTCTGTATTTGTAAATAAATGTTTATTTTTAAAATCGTGCTTGTTCTTTCGCTTTATAAAAAAACACTTTCAATATGTATCATTCTGCAGTTTGCATTTATTCTTCAAAATTATATTTTACTGTTTAATATTTTTATGCATATCTATATTTTTCATTTTTCTTGTCATATGATATTACATTGTATAAATGTACTGCATTACATTTATTAACTTTATCTTTTGAGTCAGTTGGGAAAAATGTCATTTTTACGATAGTTAATGGTATGTCTCCTTCCATATTGTTCAATAAAGTTTTATAATTTTGTCCCTAAAGGCCTCTCATATAATTTGCCAGATTTACTCATAAGATACTTCATATTTTTATTTTTGTTGTAAAAAATATTGATATTGCCAAGACATTGAAACATACTTTGGAAACATTGGAATATGAAGAAATGATTGTCGGCATGTATTGATTTTTTTTGTTAATTAACCCTGCTCAACTTTCTTATTAACACAAATAATTTATCTGTAAATTCCTCTGATGTACTATATACATAATAGTTCCATTTGCAAGTAATTATAATTTTGATTCACCTTTTAAATATTTGAGATCCTAACCAGGATCTCAACAAAAAAGATGTGCAGATTGTAAATAATTTCGCATCTGTATCTCAATCATAGTCTTCAAAATATGCAATAAAACTTAATTAGTAGGTTTAATGTTTATAGTGCATTTTGTGAAACAACCTTTACTTTGTAAATAAATATCTTTATTCCTTGCTTGCTGAGAGATGTTATTAAGATTTGAATATTAGGTTTCATTACCCATTTTTGGTATCTATTATGAAAATCATATACATATTTTTTAAATTTTTAAATAGGCCTGCTTATATCATTTTATTTGAAAATTTCAATCAAAAGTGCATTCTTGGTATGACTCTAAATTTATCGGGAGGTAATATCTGTTTTACATGTTACTATGCACATTTGCTAATACGTCCTCATTTAGTATTTTTGCTTCTATATCCATGAATGACATCAGCCTATAATTTTTCTGTTATAAATTCTTATCTGGTTTGACCACCAAGGATATATTAACTTCATAACATTGGTTGGGACATACTCCTTCTTTAATCTGGGGAATAGATTGTATAAAATCAGCATCATCTGTTACTTGAATGACTTATAGACTTTGACTTTAAAATTGTTTTGGCCTGTTAATTTCTTTGTGAAAAGATTTTGAATAGAAGCTCAATTCCTTACTAATCACAGAATCATTCTGCTTTTATATTTCACTTACGTCAAGTTGAGTGAGTTATGTTTTTTCCCATTTTAGCTTTTCTGGCTTCTGTCACTATATATTATGTCAAATTGTTCTAGATCTTTACCATCACTAGGTATTGTCCTTTATTTAAAGAAAAAATCTGACATTATAGTAAGACGTTCTATAAAGTTTTGATTGGTAGCACATTTCTTATTTAATTCCAACTTTTTAATTTAAATTATGATTTTGTTTTGATCCATGAACTAGAAGTTTGTTTTGTATTTCAAATGAATGTGATTTCTTTAGATATCCGTTTGTTACAGGATTATTTTCCGTATTATTGCAATAATTTTAAATTCATGTATCTTCCTGAGTTTTTTTAATATTTTCTCTTATGATAGTGATCCCTATAATGGTAACATTTTTTGCTTTAACTTCTATTTTGTTTGATATTAATCACTATGTATCATCATTAATTTAATATGTACTTAGTGTAATATTATTTAGAATTTATTTAGACTATTTTATATTATGTTTTAGAGATGTTCCTTAAATTCAGAATTTTGATTTGTTTCTAATGTTATTTCTGTTTTTGACTTGTCTTCTTTTTCAGTTTTTGTAATGTTGAGTTTCATTATTGTATCTCTGTCCATTTTAACCCTATTTTATAAATAATTGTCCTTGTTAATGATTATTGGCTATTAAAAGTGGGAAAATGTCTGTTTTTGTTTGTCACAGAATGTCTTTATTTTGCTTTTGTTCTGTCCTTGTTCTGTTTTTGTTCTTGAAAGATGGTTTCACTGATTACAACATTCAAGGTTGAAATGCATTTTCTTTCAGCACATTAAAGATATAACAATTTTCTTCACTTCCCTTTTTGTCCTTGAAAATTCAGCTCTTAGATTAATTGAAGTTCCTTGGTTGGCAATCTCTTTTCACCTCCAACTGCTGATTTCTGACTTTCTCTCCATCTTTGGTTTACAGCAGTTTCACTGTGCTTGCCTAGGTGAGTAATTTCTTTGTTCTTTCTTTCTTTTTTATCATCAACTAGATTAAATGGTATTCCTGGATCTCTTCCTTCCAACAGTTCTATCATCTATCTATATCTATCTATCTATCTATCATCTGTCTATATATCTATCTATCATCTACCTATCATCTATTTAATCTAAATTTTAAAAAAAAGCATCAATTTTAACTACTTGATGCAGCAGTGTTGTCTGCCAAAGAAGTAGTACCTTAGTGGGTTAGTGGGTCACAAACAGTATTGGGAGAATACATGGGAGAATATATGGGAGAATACATATCATTTACCATAACAGGAATGAGTTAGATATTGTTCCTGAAGGAAAGTAGGTTTTTCTGTGTGAATTTTAATAGTTTTGAAAAAAAAATTCTGGAGTGAACACAGTAGATATGACAGAAGAGATTATTCAGTTTGGTTCCCCATTTTAAGTCAGTCTGATTCTGCTATAATGATTTAAGCAGAAATATTTCAGTTTACCGGTAGCACAAACATTTATAATAGTGAAGAGCTGAATTAATAATCTGAGGGAAATAGAAATTTTAGAGGGGGTCTAAACTCTGCCTTCTATATTATCTTACTATACACACCCCATAGTCTGAGAATAACAATACTAAAAAGAACAAAGAACAACACTAAAAAGAACAAAGAACAACAACAAGAAAAACACCCCTGACAGCCAACAGTTGGCCCATGGCAACCAGTTACTAGGCCATGATATTTCTTCATTTGGTTATTTGATTGATCATTCCTCTTGGTCAGTTTCTAAAGAACATCAATAGTCAGACCTATTTTTACCATGATAGATAGAACAAGAAAAAAGCAAGATGACTCTTTAAACATGTCTGAACACAGAACCAAGGACACTGTGCCATCTCATAAATAATCAAACATACCACTCTTCCCACTAACATGTATGATTATATTTCATTTCTGTCAATAATTTTAGGCTTGCATTGTTTTTTCTGCTTCCTGATAAAAAAAAAAAATAATAATATATCCAATCTCCTAATTACCACGATTCCCAACAGGTCCCAATTTAGGACAGACTCCTTTTTCTTTTAATTGCACTAAAAATTACCTATCATAAGTCATAATTGTATAATAATCATCTCATGACTACCTCTTATTTTCTATGGCAGGTTAATAAATTCATGTTTCTTTGACTACAGCATGTTCCTGGTGCTCTTTGACTGATGGGCTTCCACCAAACTAGAGGTTCTGTTAAGCTTTGTCTGAAACCTTTGCCATCATGAATCATGACAAGTCATAAACAAGAGCCCTTGACTAGGTAATAAATAGTACACACATCTAAGACCTCTCATGTCTCTACTAGTCCAAAGGGAAGGCCACCTACCCATACCACAAGGTAAGTTTTGTGGGTTCCGATTATTTCATTGAGATTGTATGAATTAGTCTTATTTTGTTTGTCATCGCAACAAGTAAAAGCAGCATTTCTTAAGAATGCACACTCCATTCGAAGGAGAAATTGACTGAAATGAGCACCAATGAACACCAGATTTGGAGCATCAAGTGCTCCAAATCTGGATCATGTTCAGATCTCTGTGTCATTATTAAGAATTTTTCAAATCCCAAGACAGAAAGGGAAAACTTTACTGAAAAATTCAGAGTATCCTTGTTACTTTACCTTTACTTCTCTCTTATCTCTATCAATCTTTACATTGTTTTGTTAGAACCAGAGGATACAATTTTTTTTGCTCAAAATGGTTAGTTGGCAAGGAGAAAAACAAAAATCTATTATTTTGACATGGATATTTATCAGTATTATAAAGGAAAGAGTAAAAAAAATAGTAATGACATCCTTACCAAAAGTAAAGAAAAATATCAAATTTATAATACTTTCTATGTGTTTCCTCATCTTTTAATATCTTCCCTTTAAAAGCTTTAACTCAAAGTATAAAAAGAGTTCAACTGTGACTTTTTTTTTTTTTTTTTTTTTGTGTGTGTGTGTGAAGTTATGGCCTTGGTTACTATGGCTCAATGTAAAAAGAGCAGGACCCTTAGATTTTGGCAAGAGTGAAAGAGTCCTTAAAATTTTGTAATTAACTTAGGAGTTTATAAATTACATTAAAATAGCATTGCATGTAATTGAGTTAATAGATATTCAATTAAGCAAATTAAAGAAAGTTAATAATATTGACTCAAGGATAACTATTTTTCTTCCTGGGTTTTACTATATAAAAATAATGTAATCACAATATTCTACTCTGACAAGGATAGGGTTAAATTACATATAAATACCTTCTAAATTATATTGATTTTTATAGTCAATTATTTTATAACTGTTGTTTTATGTTTAAGATTTTAAAATGGGATGGTTATCAGAAGGGAGGGGGTAGTGAGTGGCAGAAAAAGTAAGGGTAATATATTCAATAATATTATAGTGAGTTTACAGGATGACGGAGGATTACTAGAATTAATAGGGTGATCACAGTGTAAGGTATAAAAATGTTGACTCACTATATTTTACAACTGAAACTAATAGAACCAATATAAGATTATATATAATCTCTATTAAATAAATAAAGACAAGATTTTAAAATGACATAAATTTAGGTATAGCTATATGAAATTGTAAAAAAGAATATTTTGAAATTGTTTAAGCTTGTGAAATTCTCATAATACAAACAATTAAAAATTGAAGTGTTAGTGAAAATTGTACATACATGTCCTTTTGTTGACTTTAAAGCCTTTAAAGCCTTAATTAAACTTTAATTAAACAAGGTAAATTAAAATATAATCCTAGGATGTTTTCCAATTTCTAAATAAGAATAAGATACAAATCAGTGATGACTGAACATAGTTGTAATTTATTCTTATTTAGTGGAAAGGGTATAAAATTTAAGTAATATAAAATGTTTATTCATGGAAAAAATAGACAGTACATTTAGTTTTCTCTTGTGTTTGGAGAAAACAAAGTGAAGTGCTTTGTTTAAAGGTTTTAACTCATATGATCATTTGAAACTACGAAAGTGTTAATACTGCTATAGCACGTGTATTACAGAACTGTATGAATATGTATACAAAAAATTATTTATATCTTTACTGAGGACATTTTCATGGTTTATTAAGACGGTAAACACATTTTGAAATAATATCATCTTATTTAAAATAGTGATATTAAAATGTTGAAAGCTTTAAATTGATTATTAGTATGTTTATGTATATTTACATATCTATGTGAGTGTAGGGGTAAATTTATATGTCTACATTATTATAATTAGAAAGAAAAGGTGACATAAGTTCTTCACTGCAAATTCTTACTTGAATAATCCAAAAGATTGATAATTTTGGTTTTTATTTTTCTGAAATGACTAGTTTGTGCCTACATACAGTGTTTCCCTGAAAATAAGACCGGGTCTTATATTAATTTTTGTTCCAATGGATGCATTAGGGTTTATGTTCAGGGGATGTCATCCTAAAAAATCATGGTAGGGCTTATTTTCCAGTTAGGTCTTATTTTCAGGGAAACACGGTAGTAGTAGAGTTTCCTTTTCTGCATTCAAATATTTTAACTTTCTGTACTTTTGGCATGATCTTAAATCCTCTTTCTTTAAAGATAAACTTTACAAGTTATTGTTTCTTATGTCTGTACATTGTGAAAATATTAACTCTAACTATTTATTTTATTTTAATATTAATATCTTAAGTTCATGTCTTGTGTCTTCTAAAATCTTCACTTTGTCTTTCCCAAACTCAGACTCCAGATTCAGAAAGTAAAGCCCTTTTGACATCTTTTATAATTAAACCATCTCTTGGTTTCCTAGAATGACTAGAAAGTATTACATAGGTTTGCTGTTCTATCTAATAAAAAAAAGTAGAGTGCTAAAATAATTGTATTTCTTTGATGGTCTCCAAATTTTATTTAATGCAAAACGATTGTGAAAGTCCTTTTGTTTACCAAACTTACAACAAAATAACTGACAAATCAAAAGAGAAACACAGTCTTCCTATGTTAACTATGTATAAATATGATATATTAATAGAAATGTATTTCAATTATTGTGAACTTATTGAGTTAAAAACACAAAGACTATAAAATCTCTTCCTTCAACAATATTTTATTTTTCAGATTTGTTACTAGGTTAAATACTTTGGCCAATCAGGAACAATAATAAAATACCATATGGAAGAAATTAAAGGTCCTGGAGATATGTCAATGCTTTTGTTCTTTATTTTGCCTTCACACATCTGTATAACACCTTGAATGGAGCAAGTCTGCTCTTACCTGAATTAGGAAAAAAAAAAAAAATGATTCTTTAACCTCTTTTAGGAAACAATCTTTGCGGTTTGGAGACACCACAGACAACCAGGCTGACCAGTTCAACAAAAGGCAGACAACAGTCTGCCACACCAAAAAATTGGAAAGCTATTTGTTAGATAACTTATCAGTTGAAAATTCCAACAAAATACAGATTTGTCAGTGGAGGGTCTCTTTTTTTTATGGTCACTAGTATGCAGATCAGAGAGCAGGATGTCCAGCACTGAGTCAAATGCTTCTCATTTACATCACCATTAATTACTGGGAAGTGAATAAGGACCCCATGCCCAGGAACCATTGGAAGCTGTGGCAGTGAAAGCAGAAGGAGGAACAGGTATAACAAATAGCAGGAAGACTCTAAAGTGAGCGAATGAGGCACAATTTCATGACAGCTAATGTAGGCTTCGTTATGTGACACCAACTCTTGCAGAATGTCTGGAAGTGGCACATGATTTCCAGGTACAGTTTTTCCAGAACTGCCCTTTGGCCAACAAGAAGAATAAAAATGTAATTTTTAAATTAAATTCTACAGAGCCTAGCCAAATAGACTCAGGATAATTACCTATCATATTTTAAAAATAATGTCATCTGAGGTGAGAAGAAGGTATATTTTAACCTCTTATTTATAAAAACAGTCTACAAATAATCCCATGGATTTTATAAGGATTTTATTAATCCCTAATTTTTGTTTTTGTCTGTTTAAGGAATCCACTATTTTCCTCAGTACCCTCAATGCTCCTTATTTATTCTTCCTTCTAGATTTCGTGTATGACTAGCTTTTGAGGTTCTCAGTTTCTGTTCTGTCTCTCATATTTTCCTTCTTTTTGATTATCCATGTCATATTCTGGGATATTTTTCTAGTTCTATATTTTAGCACTTTAATTATCTAATCAGCAGGGTCCCATTAAATACTGACTACCCAATAGTTACATTATATACTCTACTGTTTTTCTTTTAAATTTCAATAAAGATATTTTTCATTATTAGATTTTCAGTAATTCTGTTTTATAGTGCCTTTTTAGAATAAAAATTTCAAAACGATCTTGTCCTATTTCACAGTATCTTGTCATTGTTTCTCACCAGTTCTCCAACTTCATTTCTGTCACTCGTCTTCCCACTCATCAGGCTCCAGTCATATTAGAGCTCTTTCCAATCTATGACTTATTTTATGTTATTCAAATATATCAGTATCATTTTTATCTCCAATTACAAAAACAATTGGAGCATGGTCAGGAAGAGTAAGTTCATAAGCTATTGATAAAGATGATAAAATAAGTTCTGAATTTCATGAATGATAGTCTGTTATTTTCTGATAATGTCAGGAAAGTCATCTGTCAAAATTAGTAGGTGTGTTCCCATCAACAGTCACTTCTTTAATTAAAATGTGGTCTATTAGAAAAAAGAAAGAAAGAAAAAGGACTCATGCAGGAGAGATTTAAGTATAAGAGAGAACTCTGCATAGATTTCAAATGTGCTTTCCAATCAAAGTACAATAATAAGAGTGAAATAAGATTAAACTGCAGTCAAAAGCAATTAAGTGTTGATGTATAAAGAATTGATTTTTATTTTGGCCTTGATACTTGTATCATTTTGAAAACTGTTAATTGTATACAATGTAAGAAACATTGTTATGATCTAAACTTCAGATAATTACAGTTTCAAAATCATTTCACATGCCCTCTAATTACATTGCGATGACTGTATAAGACATTGCCTTGATACTTGGTGAATAAATGCATTCCCAAAAATAAATTTTGGAGAAATGTAAGAATAAAGAAATACTATGAACTGCTTATAATATTATTTGGTGAAGTTAGTGATAATTCAGTGCTAATTTTTCTAAGAAATTATCTTTAATGTTTTATTTTACATGATTTTATTGAATAATCCTGAATAAATGTTTCAAGAATACTGGTTGTCTTTTGCCCTTCATTTTCTATGTAATGGTAATGTTCAAATATGTTACAATAAGTTAACTAATTATTTAATTTTGAGGCATATATTTTTATTGGAACATTATGTACACTTTCTCAGCTTGAAAATATATTAGAGATCACTTAAGTTCAACAATTAAGATGCAAATCCTAATATTAACTTTTGTTATATTGCCAGTAGAGAATCTTCCACTCAAACCTTATAAATTAAAGCCATCTTTAGAAATAGTCACTCTTACCACTAGAGACACAGAAACACCAACCATGCTATCAATAGACTAAAGTGAGCAGAAATAACTGCGGGAACCTAATTGTTCATTTATAAAGTGTATATGAGTTGAAAGTTTCTCTTTCCCTGTGTTTACAGAGAACTTACCTTTAGAAAAATTTGTTACCAAAATGAAGCCCTTATTCTAATTCAGGATCATTTCATTGAAAGCGAAAGAGATTAAGTACTAATGATTTTGCATTGCTTATGTAGTGCCAGGCACTATGCTTAAGAGCTTTACATAATGAGGAATCCCAGAAGTTAGAGATGAGAGAGGAGACAGATGTGAACCCATACACTTCTGTCAGTGAAAAAGCATATCCACAATTAATGCTTAGGTACATATTGGCAAAACGTAACTGCTATTTATGCAACAGTATCTAGATATATAACCATAATTTAAAATGAATTCCTAAAGGACAATAAAGAACCATCACACCCAAATAAAATATAAATAGGAGAAACTATTAGTACAAATGGTCAATATGGTGGTGATAATTGATAAATCACAGCATCGTCAGAATAATAGAAAACAATATGACATTTTCACCCAATAGGACTGGCCACACTTTAAAATTTTGGCAATACCTAAAGTTTGGTATTGATGATAAGTTGAGAAATAATTTACTTACATTGGTAGTAAGAAGATGGATTATTGTTCTACTTATTACATTGAGTAAAATGGATACATTTCCTAAACACATTTTTTTATGACATAGAAAAAGAACCAATAGGTAAAAGTTCCAGTTCGTTGGGCTGTTCTTATTTTATCCATCTAAAACCCAATACCATAATGATAGCTTAAATGATTTAGAAAAACAAAATTTTAAAACCTAACCAAGCTAGGTTTTTTTTTTTTTTTTTTTTTTTTTGTTTTGTTTTGTTTTGTTTTTTTTTAATCAGTGTAGACCAGAAACAGAACAGAAAGACCCAGCAGTAACCAGGACTGAAGCCACAGCCTGCTGAGACCTGGCTCCAGTGATGGGCAAAGACAGCTGGGAGGAGACTCTGGAGCAGGAACAGGAATTCAAATCCAAAATACCCCATGTGTGCTCATTTGGGTGACAGATATATAGGTTAGTTATATTCTTCCCTTTTCTTTTTCCTTAAAAAGAACTTCTACTCACACACACACAAAAATGTCTTTGTAATTATGATTCAAGCATTTATTTGGTTTGTGCTCTTTTGTAACTAATATAAAACTTGGGTGTCAGTTCTCACCATTCTAAAATCGGGGTTTATTCAAACTAGCCACACAAAGTTTTCATGTGGAACAATTTAGATGTCAGTAAAGATATGTATCCCGGAGCCTTCCCAGTGGATGCTGCATATAGATTGATTATAATCATGAATCTGAACTGAAACAGGCAAGAAACAAAGTGATTTTGAGGTTGCCTTTTTTTTTTTTTCATTTGGTTGATGGATATATGATATGCTATGATACAATCACAAATCTCATTCCTGACAAAATATTTGGATAGATAGAGATAAGAGATGTACACAGATATATAATCCATTCTCATTTAATACACTTTAAAATAATCCTAATTCCAATAATATAGCAGACTAGGGAGTCTGAAAAAAGTTACTGCAACACAGTTTTTAAAATTCTTCAAATTCTGAGTGCATAGGAAAGTAATAGAACACCCTTCTTTGGGAGGTGAAGCTACTGCAATGAAGCCAGAAAATAAGTGAGACCGTTAAGCACCCTTAATCTCTCAAAATCAGTTGAGTTACATTTTTATTGTTAAAAAAAAAAAAAAAAAAAAACCCTCATAGAAATGTTGTCAGAAAAATCCAGTGGAATAATTCATCTGAATTTGTATGTAAGAAGCTTAGCAGTTGTACCCCAAGAAATATCCTAGATGGTGAACCTTTCTCACAATTTTATATATTACAAAATGAGTGGTAATTGCTGTTTTTTAAAGACGCTGAAACTAATTATTGCACCACCATACCATGCATTTCATTATTTGTTTATTTTTCCTGACAGTAATTTCTATATGAGCAGAGGTGAGCTGCGTTTTATATGGGTTGTATTATTCAGTGGTGATAAGTAATTTCAAAATCTAAGTGTCATAAACCACTCTTGTGAGGCACATGTCCATCTCTGGTTAGTGCAGGGGTTCTGTTCACCTAGGGACTCAGGCTGAAAGAACAGCCAACATTTCAATTGTTGTTGGCAGCTCTGCCAGAGAGAAGAGGGAGTTTGGGAGGGTATTAGATCAGCAATTAAATGCCCTAGCCTGGAAGTGACAAATTTCAATTATGCTCACAGCTCTGTGACTTAGCCCCATATTTCAACCTCAGGGGAGCCAGAAGCACAATTTTATCATGTATGAGAAGGGAAAACGTGAAATATAATTGTCAAAAGTACTAAATGCCACCATAACACATTGTGTAGGTTATTTTGTGTTTTTTTTGAAGTTGTCCACCTCAAGATGAACATAACAAACCAATTTTATTGATGAGAGACACATGAAAACATGGTAAATAGTGATGATTTTCATGTGGATTAAATTTACTTAAAGAAGTGTTTTATTGTTCCTTGTCTTATATAAAATTCATTCTACTTTGCAAATTGCATACTTTGTGAGTTTTCATTTTTCATCCTATAGTGCAAAACAAATAGAGATAATTGTATGCTAAAGTTAATGAATTTTCTCAGCATACTGGATAGTCCTATAAGATTATAGGACATGTGCTTCACTGGTTCTTCCTCTGATACACTGGATTATATATTCATGCGTTTATTCAAAAATGGTGTTTCCTACATGACAAATATATTGAGCTTGATAATTTAAAATGTCCAATATGTCTACATTTGCTGTACTGCAGTGTTAAAGAAAAAATTTACTCATGACACTTGTTAAATAATGGTTAGGCAGACTTTATTCTAAGAGATTATCGTCATAGATACGGGGACTGCTGCAATAGGGTATTGCTGTAGCGTAGAAAGATTGGGCTCACCTTCAAACATTGCAAGGAAAGTGTGATTTTGATAGCCAAAGTGCAGGGGTGGGGAGGAGGCAGTCTGTGGATGGAAAATTACAAAGAAGATGAAGGCCCAAGATGGCAAATCAAGTAAATGCTATGCCTGCTGCCTCCCAGGATCACACCAAAATTACAAATAAATTATAGAACAATCAACCTCAAGAATCATCTGAAGACTAGCTGAACAGAACTTTTATACATAAGGATATAAAGAAGAGGCCACATTGAGACTAGAAGGAGGGGTGGAGATGTGAAACAGGCTGACCCCAAACCCACAAATCGTGGCTGAACATTAGGAGGGACACCTCCTTGGCAGGAGTTCCCCAAAAGGAGGGAGGGATCCCAGCCACACACTGGGTGCTACAGTCCAGGGTCCTGTATTGGGAAGAGGAATTGCCGCAACACCTGGCAGTGAAAATCAGTGAGGATTCTGTCTGTCCACCCTCGTGAGACTGAAGGCAGCCAGAAACTCAGATGCCCTCTTAGAGGAACCACACATAGACACACTTGCTTGCAAACTCTCACCTGGTCTCTGGTAGAGGGTCTGCGACTCAAAAAGCACCAGAGACATACAGGAAAAGACTGAGGTATGTGGCTTCAATGAGAGGGATGGAGGGATCAGCCATTGTACCTCTGTGGAGACTACTAACATGTAGCCTACAGGAGGGTGCCATCTTTTCTATGTTGAACCTGCCCACAATGGGCCAAATCTGAGACCACACTGGTCTGGTAAAATCTCTACCACCTTGGTAACACACCCTGGGTCCCTGCCCTGCACAGCTAGTACTGCATCGCCAGGGACACTCTTGGCTATGGAGTGGCTAGCCCATCCCACGAGCTGCAGAAGTCTTTTACAGCAGTGGAGAGCCCACTGCTGGGCAGTGACCCCCAAACCTGCACCACAACCACTGTCAGGCAGCTTTTAGGGATTTGCCATCCTGATACAACAGCTTACCATGGTGTTTTCAGAGCATTTTTGCAAAGGGATCACAGGCCCGACACAAGTGTAAGAATAGAAACTGCATTAACTTTGTAAAAATCACCACCCACACCCCGTAACTCCCTAGAACCCAGTCCTGCCCACCTAGGATTGCACTGCTGGGCCACTCTCAACACTAGGTCAACCTGCCTGGTCCATGCACTTAAGAAGGCTCTTTCAACGGCTGAGCCTTACAGGCAGCTGGCAGGTGACAATAGGCAGAGGTGGCTCTGGGCCATTTGCTAAGCTGCCCCATGCCCAATACAGGTGGCAGACAGCCTCAGTTCACAGCGAGGACACCCCCACATGCCATTAGGTCCAGCACAGGAAGCAGCCAACCACGTATAGCTGCATAGCTCCTATTGAGTCACCCCAGGGCAGTCACAGGAAAGGCTGAAAGGAGAAACTCCCAAAAGATACCAGAGGCAACACACCCAGAGACAATACACCCAGACACCGGCTTCACACCACACCAGAGCAGTATCTGATTAGCTCCACAAGTGACACACCCAAACGGTGGACTTCATAGGCATAAGAGCCCATGGGAGCAAACCCCAAGGGGAGGGGTCAGCCCCTACACAGCAGCTCATACACTCTGGGTGAAGCCAGTTAGGGAGACAGTCCCACTCACTGATGTGCCAAAAACAATCTAGGCTCAACTATAAAAGGCAAATACACACAACATACACAAGCGACACTTCTGGAACACACACACACACACAAGAAATCAGAGAGAATGTGCCACTGGACCACACAGGATGCATACTACATAGGTCACCCAGAAAAGACTGAGAGACATAGGAGATATACCTAATACATACACACAAACACAGAAGGGCAGCCAGAATGAGGAAACAAAGAAACATGTCCCCCCAAAAAAGAACAGTAGAAACCTCCAGAAAGAGAATTAAACCAAAAGGAGGCAACCAACATCCAGAGAATGAGTTTAAATACTGGTTATAAGAATGATTAAAGAACTTAGTGAAAATTTCAACAAAAGGATAGTAAGCATAAAGAAGGACATAGAAACCATAAAAAGGAACGTGTCAGAAATAAAACAATAACAAAAATTAAGAATACACTAGAAGGAATCAACAGCAGATTAGATGAAGCAGAGGATCGAATCAGCAATTTGGAAGACAAAGTAGCAGAAAACACCCAATCAGTACAGCAAAAAGAAAAAAAAAAGTAATAATAAAAATAATAAAATGAAAACAGTTTAAGGGACCTTTGGGACAACACCAAGCATAACGACAGTCATGACATAGGAGTACCAAAAGGAAAAGACAGAGAGCAAGGGATCGAGAATCAACCTAATTGAAGAAATAATGACTGAAGACTTCCCTATCCTGGCAAAAAAAATATATTAAAAAAAAAAAAAAATGGACATACAAGCCCAGGAATTGCAGGGAGTCCCAAAGAAGATGGACCAAAACAGGCCTACACCAAGACACACTGTAATTAAAACGACAATTATAAAGACAAAGAGAGAATCCTAAAAGCAGTAAGACGAAGACAACTGGTTACACACCAGGGAACTCCCACAAGACAATCAGCTGATTTCTCACCAGAAACTTTGCAGGCCAGAAGGGAGTAGCAGGAAATATTCAAAGTGATGGAAGATAAGGATATACAACTAGGATTACTCTACCCAGCAAAGCTATCATTTAAATCTGAAGGAGAGATAAAGAGCTTCCCAGACTAGAAAAAGCTAAAGGAATTCATTACCACTGAGCCAGCATTACAAGAAATGTTAAAAGGACTCCTTTAAGCAGAAGAAAGGAGAAACAAAGATCGTCAACAAGCTCCCAACATACAATATAGTCCCAGACCAGATGGCTTCCGAGGAGAATTTTACTGAACGTTCAAAAAAGAATTAACATCCATTCTTCACAAACTATTCCAAACATTCAAGAAAAGGAAAGGCTCCCAAGCTCATTTTATAAGGCTACCTTTATCGTCCTTCTAAAACCAGACAAAGACATTACAAAAAAAAAAAAAAAAAAAAAAAAATTGTAGGCTGGTATCCCTGTGAACATAGATGCAAAAAATCCTCAACAAAATCTTGGTAAACTGAATTCAGTCATATATTAAAATGATCGTACACCATGATCAAGGGAGATTCACTCCTGGTATGCAAGTTTAGTTCAATATCTGCAAATCAGTAAACGTGATGCACCACATAAACAAAATGACAATAAAAAATCATATGGTCATATCAACAGACACAGAAAAAGAATTTGACAAAATTCAGCATTGATTTATGATAAAAATTCTCAGCAAAGTGGGAATAGAGGAAATATATCTCAACATAACAGATGCCATATAAGAGAAACCCACAGCTAATATCATACTCAATGGGGAAAAGCTAAAAGCATTCCCCTTAAGATTAGGAACAAGACAAAGATGCCCACTTTCACCACTTTTATTCATCATAGATCTGGAAGTCCTAGCCACAGAAATCAGACAAGAAAAAAGAAATAAAAGGTATCCAAATGGAAAAGGAAGAAGTAAAACTGTCATTATTTGCAGATTGATTATATGATACTATATAGAGAGAACCCAAAAGAATCTAAAAAAAACTACTATATCTGATAAATGAATTTAATAAAGTTGCAGGATACAAAATGAATACTCAGAAATTGTTAGCATTTTTATATACCAATAATGAACTATCAGAAAGAGTATTTAAGAAAACAATCCCATTTAAAATTTCATCAAAAAATAAAAAAAATAAAATACTTAGGAATAGATTTAAACAAAGAAGTAAAAACGCTGTAGTCAGAAAACTATAAGACATTGAAGAGAGGAATTAAAGAAGATACAAATAAATGGAAACATATACCATACTCATAAATAGGAAGAGTTAATATAGTTAAAATGTCTATACTACCCAAAGCAATCTATGAATTCAATGAAATCCCTATCAAAATACCAGTGGCATTTTTTCACAGAACTAGAACAAATAATCCTAAAATTTATATGGGACAATAATAGATCTCAAATAACCACACCAAACCTGAGAATGAAGAATAAAGCTGGAGGCATCATGCAACCTGATATTAAATTATACTACAAGGATGTACTAATCAAAACAGCATGGTACTGGCATAAAAACAGACACATAGATCAATGGAAAAGTTAGAGAGCCCAGAAATAAATCCATTTCTATATTATCATTTAATTTATGACAAAAGAAGCAAGAATTTATACTGGGATAAGGACAGTCTATTCAATAAATGGTGCTGGGAAAACTGGACGGATACATTCAAAAAATAACATTGGACCACCTTCTTATGCCATATACAAGACTAAACTCAAAATGGATTAAAGACTTAAATGTAGGCCCCAAATCATTAAACTCCTAGAAGAAAATATAGGAAGTAATCTCTCAGACATTACCCTTAGTAATATTTTTACTGATATAATTCCTCAGGCAATGGAAACTAAAGAAACAATAAACAAATGGGACTACATCAAACTAAATTTTTTTTCCACAGCAAAGGAAACCATCAAGAAAGGAAAAAAGACATCCTACTGAATGGGAGAAGATATTTGCCAATGATACATCTGTTAAGGGGTTAATATTCAAAATTTATAAAAAAACTCATACAACTTAACACCAAAAATTGAAACAATCCAATTAAAAAATGGGCAGAGGACCTGAACAGACATTTCTCCAAAGAGGACATAGAGAGGGCCAATAGACATTTGAAAACATTATCAACATCACTAGTCATCAGAGATATCAAATAACAGCAAAATTGAGATACTACCTTACTCCTGTCACAATGGCTTTCATCGATAAATCAAAAAACAACAAGTGCTGGCAAGGACGTGGAGAAAAGGGAACATTTGTGCCCTGTTGGTGGGACTGTAAATTGGTGCAGCCACTATGGAAAACAGTATGAAGTTTCCTCAAAAAATTAAAAATAGAACTACCTTATGATTCAGCAATTACACTCCTGGTATTTATCCAAAGAAATTCAAAATACTAATTCAAAAAATATATATCTGCACACCTATGTTATTGCAGCACTATTCACAATTAACCAAGATATGGAAACCACCAAAATGGCCATCAACAGATCATTGGATAAAGAAATATGTTACATTTATACAATGGATTACCACTCTACCATAAAAAAGAATGAAATCATAGCATTTGCGATAACATGGATGGACCTAGAAGATACAATGCTACGTAAAATAAGTCAGACTGAGGAAGACAAATACTATATGATCTCACTTATATGGGGAAAACTGAAGAACAGGATAAATGAACAAACATAGCAGAAATAGACTCATAGATACAGAGAACAAACTGATGGTTGCTAGATGAGAGGGTGCTGGGGTGATGGTTAAGAAAGGTGAAGAGATTAAGCAGTATAAATGGGCAGTCACAAAGTAGTGACAGGGATGTGAAATACAGTATAGGGGACATAGTTAATAATGTTGTAAAAACCATGTATGTTGTCAGATGGGTGCTAGCTGATCAGGGGGAATCACTTCATAAATTACATAAATGCCTAACCACTGTGCTGTACACATGAAACTAATATAAAATAATATTGAATGTCAACTATTATATATATAATACATATATATAATGGATCCGTCTCACAGACTCTTCTTTCTTTGGGGGCAGGCACAAGGAGACAGATAGGTAGGCTGCTGCATGGCCACACCACCTCACATTTAATCTTATATACTTTTAGTTTAATTTAGGAAAGAGATTTTGCAACTGATATTTGTAATAGAAGTTCAAAAGGGATTAAAAACTGTAAGCATGAAAATATCATTGAACTCTTTTAATGTTACATATTCAGGTAATGTAAAAGTTTACCTTTAAGTTAAATCTACTTTTGCTACGGATACCAGGACCGGAAAGAACCCAACCGGCACTCAGAGAGTAAGGAGAGTCAGCTTTATTACACCAGTGGGCTCAGCGGGATCCTTCCCAAAGACTGAGCCCCTAGCAAGGTTTTGAGCAGGTTTTTATGGGTTGGGGACTTCCTTGAGTTGGGGAAGGGCTAGGTGTCCTCTGGTGATTGGGTCTGGGTGTGGCTTGGAGGGGGTTATGCGGAGTGGGCTGGGGCTTAGGCTGGGGACTTCTCTCTTTGCTCGGGCCACCATTTTAGGTCAGTTCCACGTGGCAGGGAACCATTTTAGGTCAGTTTCTCCATCACTTTGTTATATTCACTTTACCTCTCTCTCTTTTTACTTTAATGCTATCAGTTAAGTACTTTTCTCTTTTCTGCAATGGAGTCAGAGCACCAAGATCAGAGCTGAGTCCATTTTATTCAATCTCAACTTCCTTTGCTGTACAATGGTGGTAACACAGAATTTATCTTCCTTCCTGAGTGGTTAGGATCTTAGTACAATAATATAAGAATTCTATAAACACTTTAAATTCCTATTAAACTCTAAATTCCTATTTAAATGTGAACTGCCATTTAAAAATATACTTAACTTCAAGTTTACACTCTATTCCTAAGATACTTGAGATATACATATTTATAGATTCAAGTCAACAACAGAAGCTCAAAAACATTTTTCAACTCACGTAAATCTAAAATTAGCTACTGGAAGCAGATACCTTGTTTTTGCAACTGATATTTACCATTTTCTTAGTTGATTGTGAGTTTTTGTAAAGCTCCTGTAAATAGTTTTGCATATATTGCTATAGTGTTATTTTCAGAACACATTCTGAGAGCATGCGAGTCAGTGGAAAATAAACATAAAAACCTTAGGGTAAGTATTTAATAACTTTCCTGAAGAAAAACAAAACGAAACAAAACTTTTTGGGGAGATAAATTAGAGATGTAAACATTCTGCCTAAATGTTTCCATTATTCTTTTTTCTGTTCTTAACATCTCTAACAAAGTTTTACTTAGTGAAGAAGGAAATTCAAATCCAGCAGTGAATTAGGAAGTGACTAAGTTTCGTTTAAATAATACTCAATGAGCTCTGCCATTGAGTTTGAAATATCAGACTGTTATTTACACTATTTTTCTTAGAAAAAAAGAAACAGTTACATATAACATTGTCCCCAGTTTAAAGAGACACTCATGTCCAGTCCTTTCTCAATATTTCCACTGCTTCACCTAAATTAAGAAACTTGTTGTCTCCTGTCTTCTGTTCACTTATCAAAATCCTTCCAAATGGTTGCCTTCCTTGTAAACTAAAGCTCTTCAAAAACAAATCAATAATGCTGTCCAATGACTTTCACAGGGGTCAGGTGAAGTGCCTTTACGATTAGAAGAAACTGAGGTCAAGATCATACCATACTCACATTTGTAGGCATTGGACTTCCCATTTTATTACGACAATATGTCTTTATAAAGGTTTTGGCTACATGAAAAACATCTCTCTCTAAATAAATATATCATATGTATGCATTCATTATCTTAGGTCAAATGGATATTATTGTTATTATATTAGTGACATATAAAATTTTATTTTCATAATTAAATTATGACTTGCATTATTAGCATCATAAATTCAAGTAGCTTAGAAAAGAACAACAAAATAACTCCCCCCCAAATGAATTAACAAACATAAACCTCCTAATAATTAATAAAGCAGAAAACAAAAGGTACACTTGGAAAATAAAAGAGTTGGGCTTTTTGTTCTTGTTTTGTTTTGTTTTGTTTTTTTAAACCCAGATTGGAAGAATCCTTTGCCAAGTCTAATTTTTTTAAATGTTTAGTGAGGCCACTTGTTCACAAAAGCAGTGATGGAAAGAGAACTGACTCTGGGTGGTGAACACACAATGTGATATATAGATGATGTATTACAGAATTGCATACCTGAAACCTATGTAACTTTACTAACACTTGTCATCCCATTAAACTTTAATAAAAAAACCCAAATACTAAAATATAAAGCTTTTCCTTTTTTACACAATTTTTCACTCATTCAAATTATCATGATGTTTTTTATTTGCTATTTAATGTTGTTCTAAGTAAATAAAAATTAAAATTTTAAATTGAAATGTTTTAAATAAATAAATAAATAAATATTACAAACAATGTAATAAAAGAGGAAGGATTTAAATTGTAGATGCAATTTTAAAAAGCTATGATTATATTATGCACAATTATGTAAAAACACATTAAAAAATTAGGTTAGAAAGGATTTTCTTTAAAATTACCATAGTTAATACCTAACTGAAACATAGAAAAAATGAATAGATCAATAACTACAAAAGGTATTCCAAAAATGTTTAAATACTTATACCTGACACTTAGCTGACTCAGAGGTTTATATTGTCTATTATTACTCCTTTCATAAAAATGATAAGTCATATGACAGTTAAGCTGTTCAAACCACAAAGTAGAATGGAAGCTAAAACTAAGTAAATGATAGTTATAAAACTACAACAGATTAATTTATATACCAGTCTTATTGGTGACATTTCAAATATAATATTGAGAAACCAATAATGCAGCATATTAAAATGATCAAAAATATATTATTCTGGGCATTCAAGAATAGTTCAGTTTAATAGAATACATTGTTCTACCCATAATTATAAAAATGTACACAAGTAAATAAAGAAATCTAAGTGAGAAACAATAGAGAAACAAGAAGTAAATGAGATCAAGGGGTATTAAATATTGGGATTATCATTTCAGAAAAAAAATTATCTATGCATAAAATGATAGAGAAATACTAAAAAAAATAGAAACCATAAGGAAGAAGGGAGAGATTTGAGAAAAAATAAAATTTGTTCTGTGATTAAAATACTCTAGAAGAAATAAAATCATTATAATTCAATGAAAAAAATCTCATTCTTTTTAAAAATAGCAGTTCAGAAATACCTGAAAAGAAATTAGTGATTTTCAATACATATCTGAACATATTATCTAAGATGCAACAAACACACAAAATCAAAACAATTACATACATCGAATGTGAGAGTTGTTTTTTCTGTTCAGGGATTTAAAGAATTGGAAAGCACATCCCACCAGATGAAAGCCAAATAAACTCAAATTCATAACCAATTGTGAATCTGTAGAGAACTGAGATCACAAGACAACCAAATAATCCAATATCTGGGGAAAGAGAGGCATCTTATGGAGAGATGATTTGTGAGCATTTGCTTTACTTGAGCAGATATAGTCAGATCCAAGTAAGAAGAACTGAGCTAGAATAGTTGACAAGTTGTTGGTTTAGTGGATAAGAATAGAAAGTAGAGAGCAGGAAGACCCTAGGGTCCACAGATATTAGGAGGGGGCTTTGTACACCCTTGAAGACTTTTCCTCCACAAATTCTACATGGCACACATAGGGAAGCTTGGAATGAGTATGAAGAAAGCTTTGCTTGTGTACAAATCTTGGGCATGATAGGAGCAGCCACTGTGCAAGTATCACAAAACTCTATTCAATCCCTCTCCTCTGTCCCCCTGTATTAGGCTCTGTGGCTGCCCTAATAAAACACCACAGGCTGGGTACCTTAAACAACATAAATTTTTTTCTCACATTTCTGCAGGTTAGAAGGTCAAGGTGCCAGCAAGGTAGCTTTCATTTTGAGGTCTTTCTCCTTGAATTGTAGATAGATGGTTTCCTTCTCTTTTTCTTTAGATGGACTTTCCTCTGAGCACGGAGAGAGAGAGACTTCATGTCTCTTCCTCTTATAAGACACTAGTCTTGTAAAATTAGGTTCTCACCCTTAAAATCTCTTGGAATTGTAATTACCTCTAATGTCCCTAACTCAAAATGTCATCACAAAGAGGGTTAGGGCTTCAAACTGGGGTATGGGGAAGGCACATGAAATAGTTCTGTCCATAACATTCCCCTATAGAAACAAAAGCCCTAATGGAGGAGAAGGAAAAGAAGCATAGTCCCTTTTGGGGTACAATGGAAACTCATCACATCTAAGAGAAGTTAAAAAACAAATAAATAAAACTATCTATTAGTAGTGGCAAGGCAGGAATTCATGCTGGCGCCTGAACTACACTTAGAAGATGGTCAGGAGAGCTTGTGAAAGTTATACCGTAAGGTTCAGGGACAATGTGCCTTTCTCCATCAGACTTGACCGGTGGCTTACTCAGAAAGTAGATAACTCCCAAACCTAAACCACCAAGCCAACAAACTTCAGTAAATGGAACAGTGAAAAACTGCTGTCGATAGTTGTAAAGGGCTGAATCTTTCAAAGGTTCAGTTCCAAAAGAAAACCTGAATATGAGCTTTTAGTGGGCATTGAGGAAAAAAAAAGAAAAAAAAAACAACCTCTGATATAGTAGCCCTCAACTAAATATATGGTCTTAATAAAGGAATTTGAGGACTGTAGTGTACTGATGGTAATCCTAGAGACAACAAACCTTGAGTCATACTCAACTGTTTGAGGTTAAAACTCTCCACTAATGAAATTGAGATAAATGGTCCTTTGTGAGCCTAGCAGAAAGAAACGCATGCCGATTTCCAAAAATAAAAATTGTGTTTTTTAGTCTCTGCTGTTCTACAGGACAGATTCAGCTTTCAGAAAACATTATGAAACATAAGAAAAAACAAGCAAATGCAACACCCCTTCAAAAGAGAAGACAGTCAATAGAACCAAGCTGAGATATGACACAGATGTGGGCACTATATGATAGAAAATGTCTACTGCTATGATTAATATGTGAAGGTGCTAATGGAACAAAGTAGACAAGATACAAAATCAGTTGAATAAAATTTCAACACAGAGAGGAAAATTATAAGAATGAAATGGAACACTAGAAATGAAAACAAGTAATAGAAATAAAGAATGCATAGTAAAAGAGATAAAGAGAGATTCTTTGGGAGATATTACCTAAAGGAGGAACTAATCAGTGAACTTGAATGTGAGAGTCAGTTGAAATTATCCTGACACCAAAAAAGGAAAAGTAATGAAAACATCAGAACACCCAAGCATATGGGACAGATAATATGTTACACATGATAGGGATTCAAGAGGCAGAAGATAAAACAAGGTAAAATCAAACAAAACTAAAAACTCTGATGGAATAGTGAGAAAATAGCTTAAAAAATTGAATATTTCATCCAAACATTTCAATAATAACATTAAATGTAAATGATTTAAACACAAATTAAAATCTGAGACTGATTTAAAAAAAATAAAAATAAATTTTAAAAAAAGGAAGACCTAAGAATATGCTGTTTATAAGAAATTCACTTTAAATATAATAACAAGCATTGATTCAAAGAGTGGAAAAAGATACATACATGATGCAAACACTAGCCCAAAGAAATTTCAGCTATTTTAATTTCAGCTATTTAATTTCAGCTATTTTAATATCAGATGAACTGATATTTCAAAACAAATAATATTATTACTGATGAAAACTGGATGTAATGAGAATCGTATGATGAGGGAGAAACAGGTTAATTCTGCAAGATGTAAACGTCTTAAATGTGTATGCATCTAACAACAAAGTTTCAAAATATGAGATGAACACTGAGAGCACTGAAAAGATAAATAGACTACTCCAAAATTATAATGAGGTAAATCACAGTTTCCCCCCAATAATTGATAGAGTGTGTAGGTAGAAATTTAATATGGCTGTTGGAAGACCTGAACAACACAATCAACATAGTTGTCTTAATTCATATTTATAGGATACAAAATAACAGCAAAATACACGTTTTTCAAGTATATAGAACATTCACCAAATGTGATAATATTCAAGGTCATATGACAAACTTAAAGATATGTAAGTAATATCAACTATGCTATTGGATTATAAAGGAAATAAATTAGAAATCAAAAGTGGAAAGATATTTTGAAAATCCAAAATGATTGTAATTAAATAACACCTACATAACCCATGGGTTAAAAGTGACATCAGACGAAAATTAAATTTTTTTTATTAAATGAAATTAAAAACATAACATATCAAATTTGTGAGATAAAACTAAAGCAGTGTTTAGAGGGAACTGTTTAGCATTAAATGCTAAAATTAAAAAATAAGAAAGGTCTTAAAGCAATATTCTAAGCTTCATCTTAAGAAACTAGAAAAAGAACAAATTGAAAGTGAAGAAAGGAAAAATAAATAATAATTCAAAAATACCAATGAAATAAGAAATAGAAATGAATAGAAAAAAAATGAAACGGAATTTCTGTGAAATATCAGTAATTTTGATCAAACTTTAGTCAGACTTACCAAAAAATAAAAATAAAAAAAGTTGAAGACAAAAATTACCAACATCATGAGTGAAAAAAGAGATATCAGTATAGACCTTGAAGATATTAATTCAATAAAGGAATCTGTGAGAAATTCTACATAATTCAACAATTTAGTTGAACAACAGCAACAACAACAAAAAGAACAGTTTATTGAACACTGCAAGTCATTAAGTTTACACAAGAAGATTTATGTGAAACATTCTATATCTACTAAAGAAATAAGAACTTATACTCAACAATCTTCCAAATGAGAAATCTTCAGATGTATTCTCTGGTGAATTCTACTATACATTTAAGAAGAAATAAGACCAGTTTCACAAAATTTTTCCCAGAATACAGAAGAGGAGGGAACATTTCCAACTCAGTTCATGAGGCCAGTATTACAATAATAAAAACAGACATAATATATATATAATATATATAATATATATATTATATATTATATATAGACATAATATATATAGGTATATATATATGTGTGTGTGTATATATATATATATATATATATATATATATATATATATATCAATATCCCTCATGAATATGGATGAAAAATCATCAAAATATTAACAAATTGAATCCAGCAATACATACAAAGAGTAATATATTGCAATATGTTACATCACAATCTAATGGATTTATCCCAGGAAGGCAAGATTGGTGATATACCATAAGAGCCACAAAAGAAAAACAATGTGAAAATGACATAAGTGGAGCCATTTTAAAATGGAGTCAGAACAGCCATTCCAGAGGAAATACCTTCAACCTTTGGAATGTTTGAACTGGGCAAAATAAGCTTTGGACTGGGCAATGGCAATATTTTGTTATAAGTGATTTTTTGTAAGGCCAAACAGAAAATCAGACATCCTGACCAAAAGGACTGATGATTATGGACATTCTTTCTGCAGACATAATCATTTACCAGCCATGTGTAGCTAAAGAATAACTCAGGTTTTTAGCATCAACAGAAATTTCTTTCATCTAGTCATGTAATTATTTATTTTCCTTTTATCATAAAAAACCCTTTGCCTTTATCCTGTAATCAGGACACTCTAGGTTTTGGCCTGAATCTGTTCTCCAAGAATTGCAATTCTGTTTGATCCCAAATAATTGCTCGTTGCCTTTCATTTGGCTTTTCATTTTTAGGTTGACAACAATAACGTGATCCTGTCAAAAATGCAGAAAAATCATTTGACGAAGTTTAGTACCATTCAGGTAACCAGCAGTAGAAGTTAATTTCCTTAATTTGAAAATGACATCTACAAAAAACATACTGCGAACATCCCCTGCAGTGTGCAAACTCTGATACTTGTTATCAAATATGTTTCCCTTCATTCTTTCTGTGAAGCTGACTTCCTGCGCATGATCCCTGCATTCAGGTCATTTAGTTGTCAGCCACTGATAGGTCAGAGGGTGTGCTTAAGCTCCCTGAACTAGAAAAATTGTCACCAATTATTGCTAGATCGAAGTGTAGTTTGGAGACTGTGTTCACTGTTCGGGGAGTTTATGAGTTTAATCTCTCTTCAGCAAGAGACTAGGAAGTCAGGAGTTTTCCTTAGGCATGTGTACAATATTCCAGACTAGCAGGGGTGACTGTGGTTTTAGCCGGACTCTGACAATCTTTCCCAGATCTCCTCTCTAAGCTTCTGGTTGGTTTGCTTCTCTTGGTATCACACCAGCTCTCCACTGAATGCTGTCTGATTGCTCTATTGTTTTCAACAGCCTCTGGGGCATATACTGATCCACAGTCTAATCCAAATATAGTCTCAAGGCAGGAGCTGTATGAGCTGAAAATCCCCTGGGCAGACCCGCTGTGCTTCACAGCCAAAGCTGGGTGCATTTAGGGTAAGAGTAGGAGACTTGCTCTTTACTGGCTGTTCTATCCAGATTTTCCTCATGAAGCAGGAACTGTGCTTATATGGCAGTGATTATGGAGGAATGCCTCGGCCTGCCACTGACTAGAGAGAGGGAGGGGAAGGACTAGCTACAGAATAATACATAGGGCTTAAGGTACAAAGTAGTAGAGTGATATCAGACAAAATGCCAGAATAAGAAACACTCAAATTCTACCCATTCATAAAATCAATGATAAATTTAGAAAAAAACTGACCTAAACCATTTATTTTGTGACCCTACAATCTAACCAAAAGCTTATAGGAATCTGGTCAAATATTCATTCAAAAAAACATAATAATAAGGAAACCAATCCCCTCCCCCCAAACAACTGGTTTTCTGTAAGAGCAAAATGTCTGTTATCATAATTTACCCCATTCCCATCCTTTGCACCCCAGGTCAGTGTAACATTTGAAAATAATAATTTGCATTCCTGGTATCTGTGCCTGAGGGAGCAGATCAGATGTCATTTACAAACATTTTTTTTATGTGATTTGCCTGGAGACTACCTGGAAGAAAGCTCAAAGGGTAGATCTTCAATCGCCTTGACGGTGAATTTGCCTCCTGCTTAAAGCCACTATTCTGAGGGACACTGTCCAAAAGATTTACAGAAAACATTCTAGCCTTGGCTGCCTGAAATAAGAGATAACGACTAGGGCAAGCAATAGACTAACCAAAAACATTCGGTAGGAAAGACTATAGAATGAAATACTTAGGGGGATAAAGTCTTTGAAAAACTCTGACATATACCTGGAAATGAAGAAGTCCATGTGATTTCAAGGTTCATGCATGTTGTAGCATATTGCTGTATTTCTTCTTTTCAAATGTGGAGTAAGATTCCATTGTATGTATTTACCACATTTTCTTTTAATTATTTTTTAATTCTTAATTTTTTTCAAATTTAAAAGAATTTTTTTTATATATATTTCATTACAGTTGACATACAATATTACTTTCTAGTGTACAACATAGTGATTAGGCATTTATATAATTTATCAGGTGGTCACTCCGATAAATCTAGTACCCATCTGATACCACACGTTGTAATTACAATATTATCGACTATATTCCTTATGCTATACTTTACATCCTCATGACTATTTTGTAACTACCAATTTGTGCTTCTTAATTCTTTCCCCTTTATCACCCATACCAACAAACCCCTTCCTTCAGGCGACCCTCAAAATCTTCTTTGTATTTATAAATTTGTTTCTGTTTTGTTTATTTTGTTCTTTAGATTCCACATATAAGTAAAATCACATGGCATTTGTCTTTGTCTGACTTACTCCACTCAGCACAATACCCTCTAGATTCCTCCCTGTTGTTGTAGATGGCAACATTTCACTCATCATGCTAAGTGAAAGAAAACAGAAGAAAAAGGCCATACATTATATGATTCAATTTATATGAAATGTCCAGAATAAGCAAAACCTGAGGCAAAAAGTAGATCATTAGTCAATGCCAGCCATTGAAGGAGGGTTAACTTCTAACAGGTAGGCGTTTCTTTTAGGAGCTAATGAAGTGTTCTAGAATTAGATAATGATGGTGATTGCACAATATTGTGACTGTACTAAAAACTATTGAATTGTACATTTAAAAATAATTAAATACTAAATTTTATAACATGTGAATCTTACCTCAATAAAAAATTAACAAAAAAAACAATGTATTTGTCTCTGACATTACAACTAGTAAAAGAGCTATAGTTCGACCCATACTGTTTCACACCTCTGTGCCTTTTCATGTTCTATTCTTTCTACTTATAATTATTTATTGAAATATTGTTTAATTATTGAATTATTAATTATTTAAGATTCAGTTGTAAAAGCATGCTTTTTGAGATAGTTATTATTGATCGTTTTCTTCTAGGCTGTGACTCAACCTTATGCAAATTCCTTTAATAAATTTGCTCATGTTATCTGTAATTGTGTTTTTACATGTCTATCTCTCCTTAACTATTTAAGGACAAGTAAAGCATTAATTGATACTTATTTCTTCAGTAATTTTGTAGTACATGGAATATTCTTGTATATCAACCAATAAATAAACCCTAATTACTTTTATTGGTAGAATTTGCTTTTTTTATATTTTATTTCAGAAATTATTGAAAGGCGTCATCCCAAATTACTTTCATATATAAATAAAATTTTTATTTAGAAGTTATACTTTAAATTAAGAGATTTTTTTAAATTGAAAAGTCCTCATTTATGTCTATTATAGCTGCATTTTTCTTTTTATATTTATAAAAGACAAGATTTGTGCTTGAAAATGTTTGGTTAAGGAAAGCATTGTTTGATGTCAACTGTGAATACAAATCACTCTTTTTAAATCTAGCCCGCTTCAAAAATCAATGTTCACAAAATGAAAAAAGAAAAATCTAAGAAAACTAAATCCAGACACAGGAGTGGTGGAATCCTTCTCTTCATCAAATAAAAAGAATAGGTTGGCAGAGAGGAAAAGATTGAAATATGTTAATAAAAGTGTTTATGGGGGAAATTTTTATAAGTGCTTGTTGAAATGGCCTGTGTATTTTCAATGTAGAGGGCGTTTAAAATATATTGATTTCTTCTAAAAGGTTCTTAATGAGTCATTGATTCCGATAGTTCCAGAGTAGACTTGTTTATATGTTCAGACAGGATAAGTGTAAAGATAGATTCAAAGGCACTATTTTTCACTGCTGATTTTATCATGTAAGCGATTTTCTTTAAATATTTCATTAAACAAAAGTTTATTTTCTGGCATTTAATATTGAAAAAAAAATGTCATTTTCTATTTTTCTATTTCATTTATATAGTTCCTGTGAAAATAACTCATGTTTCTCAAAAATTGTAAAGACTAAAGTTATTTTTTCAATCTAAAGTCTATTCTTAAATATTCACCCTTTTACCTATGTAAAATTTATTTCTCACCTTCAACAATGACATTTTCTCATCACTTCTGCTTTATATTATTATGCAGAAGATAATTAATAAATTCAGTTTTCAAGTTATATTACATTTTCAGTTTTGAGTTATGTTATAAAAGTTCACATAAAAGTTGTTTTTTTTGGAACTCAGAACACATTCTTACTATCGATTTAAAACCGTTGTTTAGAACTATAATTAGATCCTTTGGTTAGCTTCTTCAAAGTTCATTTAATCTATGTTGCATGGTATTAATTTCTTATTTATTATTTTATATATTTTTTTACATTGCTAGTATCAAAATAAAAGAATGTATATAGTGAAATTAATTTAAATAAGCTGCCTTTGTACATTATTAGGGAAAAGGAGTTCAAAAAAAGTATTTATGGAGGATGGGAGAGACTTCAGGAAATTTTATGGTTTATAAAACGAATCAAAGCAGTAACAATGATGATGATATCAGTTCTTATGTTTAATCTCATATAATCATTTTCACCAAGATACATTTTGTTTTGCTTTATTTATTATTGTGTTTTGTTTATTATTCTCCATGCATATTGATAAACTATAAAAATAAAGATATTACTTTTATATCAGGACAAGTTTTAGATGTCAGGAAGGAGAATAGATTACATGTTATAAAAATGTATCTTTTATAAATGAACTCTGGATTGAAAAAATAGGGATTTACTCACTTCTTTGTGTTTCAAGAAGCCATTACATTCTGATCACTCGCATTGTCCTAGTCAATTTTTAAATTCCTATTGACATATTGAATTATTTGTTGTTGTCAGTGAACTGAGTCTGATGAGTACATCATTATTCTTTTTTCCATCAACACAGAAAAGTAATCTAATAAGTAATTACAGGTAGCTCACATAATCTCTGGGAAGGCTCATAACCAGGCTTGACTATGTCACCAGGAATAATACCCCAGAAAACACTGCAGGGCTACCAACCCCATACTGCTGTCACCACAGTGAGAGTCACCATAGTTTGTTTCTCCATCATCACTGATTTGGGCATGGAATTCTGCTACTATAATCACTACCCCTGTTGCCTCTGAAAATTAAATATCCCCACCTCCATAGCTAGGTGGCTGCCTCTCCAAATGCCTGGTTTGTACCCAAAGACTCTGTTGGAGGCATCTCATTAGTGAAGAATAAAGTCACTTGCCGACATCCTAGCTGCAAGGGAGGCTGAGGAAGTATCTGGCATCTATTGTGACTGACAGAGACAGTGATATGAAAAATTCTCCCAAACATAAGAAGAATTTATGAAGTGGAATGTCACTGAAGGGAATTACAAATGTTAATTTGAGGTAACAAATTTATTTGAATAAATATTCATTAAAGCTATTTGTTCAAGGAAAGAAAAAAACATGTTCATTTAATTGTTCACACGCTTACAAAAATATACTGTGTGTTATACATTCACACATATCACATTCACTCATATAAATATATGGCATATGTAATTGGAATCATCACAAATCAGAATATATTAATAAGACTAACTATAACTAATATCCACTTAGAACTATGCTATAATTGATATTATATAATAATAAAAAAAAAACATTATGCAGTTAAATAGATAGTTGAAAGAAGTAGATGATAATCTTGTGGATAATCCCATTTAAGGTTGGGTGATGATAGTAGTTAAGTTGTTAGATTAAATTTAATTCTCCATGGGGGTGGTGAACTAAATTGTTTACCTCAAAAATATAGGTTTAAGTCCTAACCCCCTACCCGTTTATATAAACTCACTCAGAAATAGTGTCTTTACAGGCAAAAAGACCTCGGGATGAGATCTTCCTGCTTTGAGGAAATCTTAATTTCAATGGCTGATGTACTTGTAAGAAAGGAGAGGGAGATTTGACAGACACAGGGAAGAAGGACTTGTGAAGATGGACGCCAAGATTGGAGTCATGCTCCATAACCCAAGGAAAATCAGGAGCTACCAAAAGCTGGAAGAGGCAAGTGTTCTTCCCTAGAACACTTGGAAGGAACGCGGCTATGCCAATACCTTGATATCAAACTTTCTGGCCTCCAGAACTATAGTAATGGATTTCTGTTTTTTCAATCGACCAAATTTGCAATAATTTGTTGTGCAAGACCTAGGAAAGTAATATAATGAGTTAAAATAGGATGGCATTTGCCCAAGAGGGTTTTCCTATCAGCCTTTGGGTGGATGTAAGAAAGAAAAATTTTAATTAGCTATTCAAATGAGCATGATTGATAATATAGATTGCTCAGGATATGCCTATAATTTGAGTTGTTTTAGCAAGCTTATAAATTTGTAATTCTATTTTGCATAAGTGTTTTGTGTAGCTTTATGATAAATACCCAAAAGTTTTGTTTTTCTTTAATAAAGAAATTGACAATTTTGAAACTTAGAAGTTTATTCATATAAATCTAAAAAATTATTGTTTGATTCCAAAAGAAATAAAGAACATAAGAATGAGAAAAATAACAAAGCTTAAATAATAAAACACTTGAAATATATTTGTTTCAATAAATAGTCATGTAGCAAATTTTTATAAAGTTTTCTATTTAACTTTGCAAAGTAAGTATCAAATATAGATAATTAGGTTGAGTTCAGTTGGCACTTATACAACAAAAGAATGAGAAAAAGTTAAGAGAATGAAAACGGAAACCCACACCATGATGGCATAACAACTGTTTTAAACATTTGACTTTTAGATATAGTGACATTAAAGTTATATTTACTCTGTTGGTTAAGTAGTATTTTACAGGTTGGATTGGGAGAGGGACCAAAAATTGATAAGTACTTAGGACACATGCAATTATTCAGTTGTATAAAATGCTGTCCTTCAAAGGGATTTACAAAACTGGAGAGATGATAACAAAACAAAGATACATTGTAAGGAAAGTAGCAGAAGGACATGAACATCTAGCACAATGGAGTAAGAAATGAAGATTGTGAAAGACTGATACATTGGCTGATTGGAAGAATGGCAAGGTGATTGGCAGAAATGGTAATACAAAAAAACTGAGAAAGACTATTTGAACTCATACTAAATGACTCTCTTTGACAGAATCTGCTGGAAATAGTAAAGCATTTAACACTTTAAAATGGCTTTTCCCCTGTCCTGTATGACAGCATTCCTAAAAAAGAATCAGTAATGCCAGTTCTCATTCAAATTGATGATACAGGTATTTGGATGAGATGATTTGTGAAACATTTGCATACAGTACTCCTGCCAGCACCTACCCCCCCAAAAACCTGTTTCCTTTAGTTTTAGGAGGTTTAGAGACTCTCTTATAGAGTGAGAGGGGATGCTCCTTCTTATTTTGGGACTTCATTTCAAAAGCCTATAAGAGATGAAGACTGGAAGATTTGAAACTATGTGTTATATGACCGAATTATTTTCTCCTTGCCTCTCACATCATATTTTTCACTGCCAAGATGAAATGCTTCAAGCTGTGGGTTGAGAGGGGTAGGGTATGGAGAGAACAAGATTTTCAGGACAGCAGGATGGGGATGGAGCTGCAGGATTTTTATGGCCGGTGAGAGAATATTGTTTTCAGAATATTAGGAGAATATGAGAGCCAGAGGTATTTATACTCCAGTTTTGTCTGGGTCCTGGGTGGTAAGGCAGGATAGTATGATTGAGGAGCCAAGGGACAAAAAGATTAATGCACCTCTGTATCGATAAGTATTATTGATTACTGTGCACAGACTTATTTTCAAGGCCCGATACGCAAGACACACCACCACAAGCCCGGATGAAGGGGTTAAAGAGTTTTATTACAAAGTGAAAGTAAGTAAGACAAGACAGAGATTAGGGGAGTATATCATCATACCACTAACAAGCAAGGAGGCAATTCATCATACCACCAGGGCCCAGTCAATTAGACCCGTAGAAACAGCAATGGCCTTTCATCAGCACGGGCAAAACATCATGCGCAGAAACAGCACCGGCCCTCATCAGCGTAGGCAAAATCTCAGTCAAGTGAAATCATCAACCCGGGCGGAATATCTTGTAGCAGCCCAGGTGGCTGGGGAACAACACCTACTGCTGCGCCCTACTCGGCTTTCTGGGGTTTTGAGGACTTCACTAACAACAGGGGCAAGGAGCCAATAAGCAAACGTGTTAACAACACAAGGAACTGGTCTCGGATCTGGCTAGGAGCCGGGGCCAGTCCTTGGTACGAGATTAGATGTGTCGGAGCTCGGCCCACCTGCGCCAAGGCGAAGGCCAGGCTCCACATCTTGTAAATATTTTCTTGGTCCCTGGGAGGGTAGCCAATCCTTCCAAGGCCAAGCACGTACCCCAGCCACTGTGAGAGTTTACATCCCCAAATGTTCCCATGCAGACCTTCATGTTTTCTATTCCTCCTACCCCAAATTTCTGTGGCCTAGCAACAGAAGAGAACATCCAAAATTGCTGTATCCCTGGGGAAGGAATGTAAGTCAAAGAGTTAGAGCTGGTTAACTATAGGAGATATCAGAAATAATGACTTCTTGTTAATTCAAGACTCAAATTTAATGGTGTTTTCTTTCACAAAACTTCTTTAACCACAAATGAAAGTAGGGGGTACTTACTCCTCTGAGCTCTCACGGTAACTTACACATTATATTCTAGATATTATGCATTATTTATCTTATTAAAATGTAAAGCTATGAGTACAGTTTCTGTTCCTCAGCAAATTAGTCCTAACATATGGAATTTGTCAGGCAATCAATAACGTTCATGCTATTCTATTGCCTAAAACAGTGAATATGCATTTCTTAGGTTAACATGTTATGACCTTTTTTTCCGGGCCTCAGCCTACCCTTCCTATAATCTTTAGGGATTTCTTCATATTTTCAACTACTCTTTCCATTCAGTTTCATTGCCAGAGGTGTTCCTTAACACAAATTTTACGAGGATCTATTAAAATATTGTTGTAATTGTTTTCCCTGTTTCCAGTCTTTTTTGTTTGTTTGTTTGCTTCAATATTTGCTTACTCTTACCTGTATAAATTTCCCAAAATTTTAGTATTCTAACATTTTTCCATGTGCGCAAAATAGTCATTCTCTAAATTACAGCCTGATATTAAAGACCCTCTTACATTTGCACCAATAAACCTGCTTCATCTCATTGCTTCGTCTCATTGTAGCAATCCACTTTTGAGAAATGAGAATCCTCTTAGAATCTACACAATCACTCAATCATTCTCCCCATCTAAGAATACTTCCTCTCTATTCAATTCATGTCCGTTCTTTAAGATTAAGATTAGAGATACAGACAAAACACACACACACACACACACACACACACACACACACACACGAGGTCTGCTACTTAAATTCGAAAACTTGTTGCAAGTATGTTGCTAACCTTTTTTGATATCAGAGGGATAATTCACTATGAATTTGAACCAACTGGTGCAACAACTTTGTAGAAGTGCTGAAAAGGCTGTGTGAAAAAGTTAGAGACCTGAACTTTTCTCCCACAATTTATAGCTCTTGCATCACGACAATGCGCCAGCTCACATGGCACTGTCTGTGAGGGAGTTTTTAGCCAGTAAACAAATAACTGCATTGGAACACCCTCCCTACTCACCTGATCTGGCCCCTAATGATTTCTTTCTTTACCCAAAGAGAAAGGAAATATTGAAAGGAAGACATTTGGATGACATTCAGGACATTAAGTGTAATAAGATGATAGCTCTGATGGCTATTCCAGAAAAAGAGTTCCAAAATTGCTTTGAAGGGTGAACTAGGCACTGGCATCAATGCATAGCTTCCCAATGTGATTACTTTGAAGGTGACCATAGTGATATTCAGCAATGAGGTATGTAGCACTTTTTCTACGATGAGTTCGTAAACTTCACTGTCAGACAATGTGTGTGTGTGTGTGTGTGTGTGTGTGTGTGTGTGTGTAATCAATCACCCATGAATCATTTCCTAAATGCTCTCAACCACAGTTTCTCAACTTTGACATAATTGCCATTTGGGGCTAGTTGATTCCATGTTGGAGGACAGGATGGTCTTGTGCATTGTAAGATGTTTCACAGAACCATTGGCCTCTACCCACCAGATACAGTAGCTTCTCCACACCCCAAGTTGTGAAGACCAAAACTGTTTCCAGGCTTTTCTCAATGTACACTGGGGTATAAAACTCTCCCTGGTGGGAATCACTGCTATAAATAACAGTGATCTTATGGAGAAAAAAAAAAAAAAAAAAGGTCCACTACCTTAGTGTAACTCTAAACACTTTATAAGGTTTTCCTTATTGTATATACAAATTATAATAATGCGAAGCATTATTTGTTATAGAAGTAATCTCATTTACTTCTGCCATAATATCATGTATTGTTAGGACCTTTCCTCTTGGATTACAATTTTGTTATTGGTGGTTATTGTTTTCTTCTTTAAAAAGATTGTCAGCAATTTGAAGGAAATATTTATTACTTAAAAGCTATGGATATCTCAGCAGAAGTGTCATCTACCCCACTCAATATTAAAGAAGGAAATGGTTTTCTATCAACGCCTAGCATAGTCCTTCACATGTACTAACTGCTCAGTCAACATTTAATGAAATATTTAAAGAGTACTAATGAGCAACCTTAGGCACACATGTGAATTAAACAAGATTTTTCTTCATCTGCAGCTGTTTTGTAGTTATTTTCTCTTGGAGAACATTTGCCTCCTGTTCTCAGGGCCATCTTCATAATTCTGTGGATTAAAGGATGCATTCAGAACTCTCTGTTAAAACTTCACATCCATTCTTGCCCACATTGATTTTTCATGTTTCACAAAGATCTATTTTTATCTGAAATTCATCAAAACATTAATTTCCCTGGAATAGCTAAGCTTAGAAAAGTCAAAAGGAGTAAGTGATCAGATACTATGATGAGATTACTGTGGAGTTAATTATTTAATGGTTTTAGCAGGATTTGAGATGTGAAAGAGAACCTATTTGGAATCAAATTCAGAAAAACCAAAGTTTTTCCCAAATTTCTTCAAGATAACTTTAAATAATATTTTATGAGGAAAAATCAGATTATATAAAAAGGAAAATATTACTCAACTGAATGATTTTAAGATAGAATCACTGAAAAAGAATACAGAGAATGTTGAGGCACCTGATTTAAGAAAGAAATGGATTAGTGACAGAGATGATTTTTAATTTTAAGAAAGAGTAACCTTGAGAATGATGGCACTAGATAAAATATCTGTGAAAATTAATTTGTTTTGACATGAACACATTCAAATTAATTTTTAAACTCCATCAAGATTACTTGATATCTAATAGGTGGGTGCATATGAGGAGTAGAGAGACATTGAGAGTCCCCAAACACATGATTCTGTCAAAACTTCTAGTATATGATATAAATATAGTAAAATGTTTGAACAGAGGAAATAGAAATGGAAAAAAAATAATTTTCCATGCTTAATGGGTTTCACTTCTGCAAGAAAGAATAAATAATTAATTGAGTGAAATTATGCTTATGGGGATTCATTAGGAACAATTGAAAATTAAAAGTTAAAAAGTCTATTTCTATCAAAATTGTTTCTGAATCTATTCAATTTCTGACAGAAGAGGACTTTAATTATTATGCTGTGTCACTCATAGGGACCAGAGTATATTGCAAGATGATTGATTGCAGCTGGATATGAGAGCAATTCCCATTTTCCTTATTTCAGACTCTAGCTAAATCTAGGAAACAGACACGGTATTTGTAACAGAATATTCATCAATGTAGACTGACTTAGAGTTTGATGAGGGATCAGGACATTTATTCGACTTTCATCTTACTGAAGAAAATTTTCTTGAATATGTCATTTGTACAAAATTAACCTGTGGTGATTGCTCTGATATATTTTGAAGACTCTGTGGCCTTTTCTTTTTTTTTTTTTCTTTTTTTTTACTATCCAAAGACAGAAACGAAGAATTTCAGAAATGAATAAGTGAAATGATGAAGTTATAGTATTATGTTAGTTAACTGAGTGTGAGGAAAGAGTCATGGAAAGATCTTGCGTAGGTCAGACTTTTGAAAAGTCATGACCTGACTAAGAGAATTTATGTTCGCACACAATAGGGTTTTCAATACTATATTCCACATTTTAAAAATTAGTCCACTTTTTCCTGGTAGTACATTGGTACCATTGTAAAATGCGTATAACCCTGGTCACTTGAGTGCTTTTTCTTGCTCTGTCAGAATTATTTAGTACTGAATATCCTATAGCATCGTCGTGTTCTGTATTGGAAAGTTCAAATACTGGGGAAAAGGGACTCACATTTTTGAAATCCCAATGGCTAAGGCATGGTTAAACACTCATTTTTTAGTGATAATGGTGAAAACTGCATGCCTCAAGCTTTCTTATCATTGAGGTAATTTCCCAAAAGCACTATTGCTTAACTCATTTAAAATTTAACTCAACACTAAAGAAGTCACACCAAATAATCCTTCACTGATGAGTTGAGCAAGAAAGGCTGATTGGGCTTTTCCAATTCCATGTCCTATAATTGTATAAATTTAATATGATGTAAAGAAAAAACCCTCAAACATAATTCAGTGATGAATCAATACAAATGAACTATAATGAGAATGGAGAATTTCGTTTATCATGTACTTAAGAGAAAGTCTTTTTGAGGTGATTTTGTTAAGGATATGTAAGGTTATTCACTGTAGCTAATACCTCCTTTCCTTATGGCAAAAGGTTTACCAGCACAATTTTATTTCCCCAGGCCCACATGTAACATTTTTAATTGGATTTCTTGATGATATCCAGAAATTCTGAGCATTGTAAAGAGGTTATTCAAGAGCTTTAGAAAGAGGTTATATCTATAGCTCTTAAAGTTAACAGATTGCAATTTGAGGTCAAAATGGTATGCATTTTAAAGTGTGCATTCCTCATTTGCAAAGCAGGCTCAAGATGAGAAAACGAAGACAATTTTGATTTAAATATTTGGAGATTCAAATAGATGACTTTTAATATATAATGCATATCTTCTAAGCCTGCTCTAGTTTGCTTAGATGGTTACTTGTAAATTAAAACAAACAAGAAGTAGCAAAAAATAAGCAAACAGTCTGATAGTATGCAGAGCAAAACTTTGGTGAATAATTTTTCCTCAAAAGTTATGTGCTGAGACAGCCTTGTAACAACAAGCAAAAATAGTTTAATAATGTTTCAGTGTAGCTGTTAAAAAATGTTTCATAAGTTGAGTCAATCAGATGTTTTAAAAAGTATTTTCTGAGTTACACTTTCTTGCTCTTTATACTGTGAACCATGAGAACAAGAACTAATGAAGTGGCTGCACATTTGGGTGTGCTTAATATATATCCTGAAATATATGAAGGAATTATTAAATAAGTAGGATTAAATATATGAGTAAAATACACACACATATCTTAAATAATTCATTTGATTCAATGCATCACTAAATATAAATTTATTTACTGTATATGATGCTTAGAGAAAAGAATATATTCTATAAGAATTCCTCATTGCTACAACATCGTAATGAATGGTCTCTACAAAATACATTTTCATTATGGTTTAGCAAACTGATTTGGAGATAGGCACTGGACAAAACAATGGTTAATAATTCATCTCACCTACTAGCTGTATTTCCATGGTTAAGTTATTCAGACTATATAACATTCAGTTTTCTTATTTGTCAAAGAGGAATAATGATAATTTCTACCTTCCTCTATTTTTGTGTCAATTCACCTACACATAGAAGATGTGAAAAACTCTTATCACAGTGACTAACAAATGTTGATATCATTATTACTAACTTATTATTCTATTATTATTTAATTTACCTCTAAACTTTATGGTTTTGCACATCAGTGTCAGGCTGGGCCATACCTAAGTGGCAGTTGACAGGAGTCAAGGGTACCCAGGAGAGGATTTGACACCATCCCAACCCCCTTTACTCAATAGAAATAGTAACAACCCCTCATTTAAGAGTATAGTAGTTACCTCTTATCTATGGAGAATACATATCCAGACTTCCGGTGGATGCCTGAACCCACAGATACTGAACCTTACACATACTGTTTGTAACTATACATACATACCAATGATAAAGTTTAATTTATAAATTAGGCAGAGTAAGAGGTTACACTAATAATAAAATAGAACGATTATAATAATATTCTATAATAAAAGCTACGTGAATGTGCTCTCTCTCTCAAAATATCTTACTGTATTGTACTCACCCCTCCTCTGGAGATGATGCAAGATGATAAAATGCCTTAAATTGAGAACTTTCACCTTTTTACTTAAAAGAAGCATGTTATGGCTTCTCTTCGACATATCCAAATAGTCGGCATCACTACTCTTGTGCTTTGGGGCCATTATTACGTAAAATAAGGGTCACTTGAACACCAGAACTGCTACACCCTGACACCTCATCATCAGGGACCTGCTCATTGATTAATGGTGCAGAAAGCTTCTACCTTGGACACGCTCGCTGGACAAAGGTAGGAGACATGTCCAGGGCAAGAAGGAGTTGAACGGGCAAGATGGCATCATGCTACTTAGAAAGGCGTACAATTTAAAACTTAGGAATTGTTTATTTCTGAAATTTTCTATTTAATATTTTGGACTATGGTTGACTGCAGGTAATAGAAACCGCAGATAAGAGGAGACTGCTGAATAGACATCAATAACACAGTCCAATGTGGGTGGCACAATTCAGGGCTTCCTCGAAGAAGCTAGTTGTACCAGTGGAAGGGAGACTAGGAGCAAGCTGGGTGAGGAGATCATCTCCACCCGAGGGAATAGAGTGGGGAGTCTGGAAGGCCCAAAGGGGGTAGTGAGGGAGGGGCTAACACAGAGGAAGTCCACAATACTTGAGAGCATTATTGTCTGATTTACTGCTAAGCAAGTGTTTTAAGCAATAAAATGCTATTTCCTTGTTATATGTTTATGGGATATTATAAATTTGAAATTTAGAAAAGCCTATTTTTTTCTTCTAATATGGCATTATATAATGTTACATCAATCTACTTTCCCGGTATTGCATTAAAGTAAACGTAAATAGTTTTAAATCCAGCAGCATTTAGTTTAAATAAATAGCATTAATCATAGATAAGTGCTTCACTTTGAGAAACACTATTTGATGACTTTTTTAATTTGATAAGACAAATATATCTTGCAATCTTTTCAAAGGATTATTCCCTAGATAAAATACTTTTTAGATTTCCTTAGAGGAATATATATTAATAAATTATTTTAGGATAAGGTGGTTATACAACTTTTTGCTTTCCCCAAATCATAAATATGTATTCTTCACACATATCCCTTCTAAAATTATGAACTTTATTTTTGCTACATTGCTAATTAGGAATTTGCTAGCTAATATTCTGCATGATGAACATACAAGCCTCTGATAATTGCTTAATTCTCCAAACTTAGGCAGATAACCCTAAAATGACAGTGTTTCTGACTTTCGGTGAATTCAGATAGGAGTCAGTTGCAAATTAAGTTAAATAAAATTTCAAAACCCACTATTGGTGTTTATGATTGACCTGCATTTTATTATGATGCTAAAAGTCAGGGTTGGTATAAATGTTTATTTGTTCAGTTCTACAATACATTCTTCAACAATTTGGTCATAAAAAGAATATTATCTGTTAAACTTCTTTTAATGGTTTGCTTTTAATAATTTGCAAACAGAATTGTATAAGTTAGTCACATGCTTGCATTTAAACGTGGAACAAGTAATGAAAGTGTATGAGAAAACAATGGTGCCCTTGTTAAACATAATTATTTAAACATTTATTTAGCATTTACTTGGAAAGAGACCAAGCAATGCAGAAGGGAAGGGCAAAATAGGACGACTGAGGTCAGTACTCTCTTAATATGTTGTCCCTAGAAATTCCTATTTGCCGTAAATTTGCTTATCCCACTCAACCCCAGAATAACTTTGCACTTTGCTGAACACCTTATTTAGAAGGCTCTTTAGCATGCCTGAGATGGATAAGAAAAGCATGTGTCTCATTTGTATTCATTGTGCAGAGAAATTTCAGTAATAGAGTATATGAAGAAAGCTTGTAACCTTGCCTGGCACGAAGAAAGTAGACCTGCATTCTGATAAATTCAATTTTCTACATTTTCTGTAATATTTAGAATCCAGAGAAATAGCTCCATTTGTAGATTGGCATTCCAGGAAACTGCTCAGTTTATCCACTGTCTAGTCCTTCTCTGCCTTATCTTATCATATACAAGCAAAAAGTGTATTCTATAGGCAGGTGACACCAGTGTATGGCTGGCTATAAACTGGAAATGATGATGAAAATCCTGTAAGTAATGTTATATAATTTTCAGAAGAGGTAGACAGTTTCCCTCATTTTAAACTGACATGTTGAACAAATTGTCCAAATTTACATAGCTACTTATTAGTATAGAAACGGGATTAGAACCCAAGTATGTCTGAATCCACAGCCCATGCTCTGAAAAGCATGGAATCTACTGATTCCAAAGGGTTTTAAGGAATAGCAGGCAGTGTCATTCAAATTTTGCCAGGAAGAAAGGCATCAGACAAACTATTTGGGACAAATGCCATTTCTCAAAATATAGAATTGGTTTATAGCTGAAGTCCTTATACGACAAACTGTCATATAGAGTTAACTGAACTTGCACTCCCCTCCTCCACTCAACTTACATTGAAAAGTTCACCAGAAATCACTTGCTCAATTTGGATGTTCTAAAAAAGACTTTTTTTTTTTTTTTTTACATGGCTGAAGTGTTTGCTGAAAGCTGTTTTAAATTTATTTGGTCCTAAAGCATTTCAACCATGATCTGTTATCTACCCATTCAAACATGACATGGTCCTGCACCTGTGAGCTTGATCTGATAGGAAAGGTAAATATCAATTAATTAATCATACAGTCAATATAAAATGGCAACATTAGAATTTCTCTAAAGATTGATGATTGGTGCCCCAAGAGGTAATGGAGAGATATGACCCAGTGAGAGACGTCAAGAAGGCTTCTCAGAAGAGGTGATGCTTGAGTTGAGAGCTAAATGATGAGTAACCAACAGAAAAGGAGAATGCTATGAATCATAGGCTTGCATATACATGGCATGGTGAATAATCTTTTGGGGGGAAACTATTCCTTTTAATGTATGTGGAGAATAATCAGAGCAGGGCCAAGAGCAGATGTGGGTGATAAATTATAAAGCCATTACTATAGTCCAGGTGAGAAATAACAATAACTATCACCAGGATGCTGGCAATGAAGTGTAGAGAACTAGAACATTTTGAGATATGTTGAGCATATAAAAAAGTCTGACTTACTGATTAATGTGGGAATAAAAAGAGAGAAAAAACCTGGATACTCCTTAGGTTCCTGATTAAGCAATAGAGTGAACAGTGCTACTATATACTGCAAAGGATTTGAAAAAAATAGCTAAGGAAAGAAATCAAGCATTAGTTTGCAGACATGTTGAGTTTGATGGTAACATTTCAATGTGAGGCTTCAAAGAAGAAATGTCAACTAGTCTGTTGGTTATACAAATGAAGAGTGCACAAGTATATCCTATCTGACAGTTATTAGCATTAAGATGTTATAGATGGAGGTTGTATAGTCTTCTGTTTAGGCAAACGTGTATATTAGTCTTTGAAACTTTTATAAAATACTGTCATCCGAATTACCAGGACTCATTATAGTAGTCTTAACTGGCAACATAGAATATTCAATATTTAAGGCGTGCAATCCTGAACACAGTGTTATTCAACAATTTGTAAAATCTTATTTGTGAGAAATATTTGTGAAAATAACTTAGAAAAGGATAACGATCCAAGGTGAAGGAGTAGTAAATGCTGTGCTTGCCTCATTCCATGAACACATCAAAAACACAACTAAGTGATAGAATAATCAATCTGAGAAACATCTGAAGTTTGAGTGAACAGAAGTTTTATAACTAAGGATATAAAGAAGAAGTCACATTGAGACTAGTAGGCGGGGTGGAGATGTGAAATGGGCTAGTCACAAACCTCCCTGTGGCAGGTGCAAATTGGGAGGGATATCTCAGCCACAGAGGTTCCCATGAGGGAGCAAGGGACACAGCTCCACACCAGGGTCTCAGGCCAGAGTACTGGTACAAGGAAGAGAAACCCCCACAACAACAGGCTGTGAAAAACAGGGAGAATTCTTACCATCTGGGTGGGATGGAAGGCTACAGGAAACCCAGCTGTCCTCTCAAATGGATGATGCATGGATTCACTCACTTGCAGGAACTCACCCTGGACTCTGGTGGAGGAATAGTGACTCCAACAGCATCAGAGGCATATGGGGGCAGACTCATGTATGTGGTTTCAGGTGAGTGCTTGAGGACAGTTGCCATTTTCCCTGAATGACGTCATCCTCCCATGTAGCCAGCAGGCTGGCACCATCTTTCCTGTGTTGAGTTCTCTCCCTAGGCTTACACCCAAATCTGAATCTGACTGGTCTGCTGAGCTCCACTGGCTCCACCCTGGTAACTTATTGAGACCCTGCTACACCCAACTCCATACTGCACTAGGCTTTATTGGTGGCAGAACTGGAAATCTGCAGCAGGCCCCAGTGTGTTCTGGCTTTTTGTGGAGCTACCTGAGTCCCTGTACTGGTGGTAGCCATCCTGGATTCACAGTATGTCCTCTTAGACATACCTCTAGGTCCAGCAAAGACAGCAACAACCTGTGAATCAATTTGTAGCATTTACCAGTAGTCCCCAGCAGGTGACAGAAAGTAGCTGACCTGGGCCCGTACCACACTCCCTCCCAAGAGTCCACAATACCAACATAGTAGAAGGTTGGTTTCAGACCACAGCGTAGCACCACCCAATTGTCCCCACAAGTGGTACACCCAAAGAGTGGTCTCAACAGGCACCAGAGCCCACTGGAGCAAATCCTGCTCCATGTGGTAGACTCCCCTGTACAGAAGCCTGTAAGCTATGGATGCAGCCAAACCCCACAGACAGCCAACCCAAGGGTCAATCCCACATACTAATGCGCCAATAGCAATCATCAAGACTCAACTATAACAGGAGGGCACACACAACCCATACAAGGGACACAAATGGAGCACCCGGAGCAGGTGACCAGGGAGCCAGCCACCTGGCCAAGACTTGGAGACATAGCAGATCTACCTATACATAGAAACAAACACAGAGAGGTAGCCAAAATGGGGCAATAAAGAAGTACATCGCAGATGAAAGAACAGGAGAAAACTCCAGGAAAAGAATGAAATAAAATGGAGGCAAGCAACCTATGAGAGACAGAGTTGAAAACATTCGTTATAAGGATGCTCAAGGAATTTAGTGAGAACTTCAAAAAAGAAACAGCAAGCATAAAAAAAAAAAAAAAAGTACATAGAAGCCATAAAAAAGAACCAGTCAGAAGTGAAGACTACAATAGCTGAAATGAAGAATGCATTAGAAGAAACCACCAGCAGAGTAGATAAAGCAGAGGATCGAATCAGTGACTTGGTGGACAAGATAACAGAAAACACCCAATCAGAACAACAAAAGGAAAAATTGATTAAAGAATGAGGATAGTTTAAGAGACCTCTGGGACAATATCAAGTGTAACAACATTTGCATCATAGGGGTACCAGAAGGATAAGAGATAAAACAATGGATTGAGAATGTATTTGAAGAAATAATGACTGAAGACTTTCCTACCTAGGCAAAGGAAATAGACATACAAGCCCAGGAAGCATAGAGGGTCCCAAATAGGATGAACCAAAACAGACCCACAACAAGACACATCATAATTAAAATGGCAAAGGTTGAAGACAAAGAGAAAATTCTAAAAGCAGCAAGAGAGAGACAACTAGTAACTTATCAGGGAGCTCCCATAAGATTGTCAGCTGATTTCTCAACAGAAACTTTGCAAGCCAAAGGGATTGACACAAAATACTCAAAGTGATGGAAAGCAAGGACCTATAACCAAGATTACTCCACCCAGACCAGCTATCATTTAAAATTGAAGGACAGATAAAGAGCTTCCCAGACAAGGTAAAGCTAAAAGAGTTCATCACCACCAAACCAGTATGACAAGAAATGTTAGAGGGACTTAAAATGAAAAACAGACAAACAAACAAACACACAAAACACTCAAAAATAGGAATAATGAAATGGCAATAACTACATATCTAACAATTACTTTCAATGTAAATGGATTAAAAGCACTGATCAAATCATCAGGTGGCTGAATAGATAAGAAAATAAAACTCTTACATATGCTGCCTATTAGAGACTCACTTCAGATTGAAAGACACATACAGACTGAAAATAAAGGGTTGGAAAAAGTTATGTCATAAAAATGGAAATGGAAAAAAAATCAGAAGTAGCAATACTTATACCAGACAAAATAGACTTCATAAAAAAGTCTGTAACAAGAGACAAAGAAGACCCAGTAAGCCCATTTAGGGGTATTTATCCAAAGAAACCCAAAACACTACGTTGATGGGGACATGTGTGCCTCCATATGTTCATTGTAGCATTATTTACAATAGCCAAGATGTGGAGGCAGCCTGGTGTCCACTGATAGATGAATGGATAAAGAGTAGGTGGTAGATATGTAACAACTGAATATTGGTTGGCCATGGATAGAAATGGGTTCTTTCCATGTGCAGCGGCATGGATGAAACTGGAGGGCATTGTGTTGAGTGGAGTATGTCAGACAGAGAAAGACAGATACAATGTGATTTCACTTATATATGGAATCTAAAGAACAAAATAAACAAACAAAAGAGAAACACACTCATAGATACAAAGAACATTTTGATCATTGCCAAGTGGGAAGGGAGTTTAGGGGGAGGTAAAAAACCAGAAGGGATTAAGAAGTACAAATTGGTTGTTACTAAGTAGTCATTGGGATGTAGAGCATAGCACAAGGAATATAGTCAATAATATGGAAATAACCATATTATTACCATATTATGTATATTAATATGTACTAATATATATTAATATGTATAGTGCCAGCTGGCTACTAGACAGTCAGGGGGATCACTTCTTAAATTATATAAATGTCTAACCACTATGCTGGACACCTGAAATTTACAGAATTATACTGAATGTTAACTGTAATTGAAAAATTAAAAAGGGGTGAAGGTGAAGGGGAATAAGAGGTTCAAATTTTTAGGTACAAAACAAAAAAGTTATGGAGATGTAACATACAGCATTGGTAATATAGTCAATAATATTGTGATAGCATAGTATGGTGTCAGATAGTTGCTTGAATTATGGTGATCACTTCTTTAGGTATATAAATGTTGAACAACTATGGTGTACACCTGAAACTGATATAATGTCGTATGCTAGCTATATTTTTTAATAAAAAATCTTAAAAGAAAGAAAAGAACTTAGGGAAATTGAAAAGCCCTCCGGATTTTGAAAGCCTATGAAACAATCTAAAGCTGTGTGCTTGCATGTGACCAGAATTTTACAGCTGCTAGGTAAATTTACATCTATTTAATCTTAGTAGAAAATACTTATCATGGCTGTATAATTTTCCATTATAAGAGGTACTTCATTTCTTATTTTGTTTATTAGAAGCATATTTTATAAGTATATAAAACAACCAGGAATCACAACTAAATTTAGCATATCTGTTTTTTGTAACATTGACCAATATGATAAGTGGTATTGAAATAAATTCCTAGGACCCAGAGGAAGCTACTCCTGCCCCGTCAACAAACTGAAAGTCAGATAACTTTCATGTCCCTGTAAATGTTCCCATTGACCAGAAACACAGGCTACCAGTCAGGCAATGTTCAAAACACCAAGCTAACTCTGTGCCTTCCCTGCCCAAACAAGACTGAAAACAAGATTGACTATGTGGCTCTAGCCAATCAGATTGTCTATTAGTCTCTTCCTTGTTCTTTATTCTTTGTCCTAAAAAGCCTCTTGTCTTTTGCTCCATTTTGCAGTTCTCTGAAAGGAGATTGTCTGCTTCATGAAGTGTTAAATAGTTTGATTGTATCACGTAAACTGACCTCTTAAATTTTTTTTTTAACAGTTTTTGGCAACAAAGAAAGAGATTTGAAGTCTACTGCTGATGGACTACTGAAGGAGATGAACTGGTGAGATGTCCAAAGAGTCCTGTGATTTTACTCTTCCTGTCATCCTTACCAAGGGCTGTGGGTAATCACTCTAGGATTTGAGCTCTGCTCACTTGCTTGTATCTTTCCAATCCAAATATAATTTATTTAAATATAGATGATTGATAGATAGATAGATCAATAGATAGATAGAGAGATTGATAGGAGATAGATAGATAGCTTTCAGAAAACTTGTTTGGGCCCCAGAAAGTCTCCAGGGTTTACTAAAATTCTCAGGAGGATTGTGGGTTTTTTTTAAAGTTTCTAGAAATGTTCTGGGGTCCCAGGAAGGTTCCTGGATATTTATATCAGAGGTCTTCCATGGGTGGCAACCATTAGAAGACTCAAAAAAAAAAAAAATAATTCCAATGTTTACCACTTCTGGTAGCCATGAGGAGACTTACAAAGCATTGAGGTAAGTCCATAGCATAAACCACTGGGGGAACTTCAGACCCATTAGTTATTAATCCTTTTTCTCTCAGGGAAAACTATTGCCTTCTTGTTTGTCTTTTTCTTGCGTCCTGGGAATTTGGCTTCACGATTGTCACATTGGGGGCCTCAAAAATGTGGCCAAACCGAAATGACCATTGCACTGCATTTGCAGCTCAGGTCCTATTGACTGATACCCACTCTTAGGGGAATTGTCTGAGTCTTTCTTTCCTTTGCCTTTGGTAGAGGCTGTGGATCTTGGAAGGGTAGTGTCTTCTGTAATCTCTTTGAGGATGCCTCTTGTGTAAAGGTGCTTGTTTAAAACTGCCAGGAGTATTTACTGTTTGTCCAAGCTAAAACCCTACAAGATGTTTGAAAGGTTTTTTTTTTTTTTTTTTTTTTTTTTTTTTTTTTTTTTTTTTTTTTTTAAGCAGCTTTATGGTCAGAAATTGATCAAATTGGAAGCTGATATTCAGAGCCTGTTAAGAATTATTGTTTTTAGATTTTTTGGGTAGATACTCAGGAGAGGGGTTGCTGGGTCATATGGTAAATCTATTCTTAATTTTTTAAGGACCCTCCACACTGCCTTCCACAGCCACTGCACCAATCTGCAGTCCCACTAACAGTGTATTAGGGTTCCTTTTTCTCCACAGCCTCTGCAACACTTATTATTTGTCTTGTTGATGATTCTAACTGGTGTGAGGTGATATCTCATTGTCGTTTCTATTTGTATTTCTCTGATCATTAGTGATGTGGAGCATCTTTTCATATGTCTATTGGCCATCTGTATGTCCTCTTTGGAGAAATGTCTATTCAGGTCCTCTGCCCATTTTTTTAATTGGATTTTTTGTGACGGTAAAAGGGATCAAATATATGGTGATAGAAGGGGAACTAACTATGGGTGGTCAACACACAATGTGATATATAGATGATGTATTACAGAGTTATACACCTGAAACGTATGTAATTTTACAAACCATTGTTACCCCAATAAACTTCAATTTAAAAACAAAGAAATATTATTTTTAGGTCTTCTCCCCTAAACTAAATGAAGCTATGTATACAGAGGATACATAGATAGAAAAAACATTTCAGAAACCAACAGCTTTAAATCTGGACCGAAAGAACCATTTGATTTCCATCTTAGTTGAAGATCTCTCTGACATAAAGAAGGAAATTGAAGATAATGTAGTTGGATAGGTTGGCAGCACCTTGATCATATTCAGGTTGCAAACCAATTCTTTGAGGAGTTAAACAAAACAAAACAAAAGTGTCCTACAAATCCAGGACCATTTGCACAACTAGTTTTACAAAGTGAGTTTTTACAAAACCAGAAAAAGCCCTTCTATCCTTTTGACCAATCCCCAAACCTCCCCTATGCATCTCAAAAGGCATATAGGTATTATAAAATTCTAGATTCAGGAAACAAATATCCTTCTTGGAAAAACTTGCAACCTGTCCTTTTGCCTCTAAGATGTAAATGCTCTACCTGGTTTTCTCTTGGTAATTCTCATTAGAAGGGGAAAAAAGGGGGGGCGGGGAGCTAAAAAAGTGAGGTGCAGCTATTTGGAAACTAGACAAAATAAAGTTTATTTCTATCACCTAAATTGTCTTCTTAAATCATGTTTTAACAATGGAGGGTAAATATTTGAAGGAAGTAGTCAACAGACCTCTTAAATGGCAAACATGAGGATGAACTGAGCTAAATTATTATTTGTATAAACAGTTGAGAGCAGAAATTTATATATTTGCATTAATTTGGCAAGAGTGAGTCTTGAATAACCTCTTAACTGCCCTTACTCCAGCTCCATTCCTGTGTCCAGGTGACATCCTGGAGTTCTGAACCTCATTTTGCAGAGAAGTCTCTTTCCCCATAACTGTACTCCCAGAGGAGCCTTGCACTCACTGTAGGGGAGTGTGGGCTTTATCCTTCTCCCTCCCCTTTTCTGGCCTATTCCTAGGCCAGCCCCCTAGGTGGCAGCAATAAATAGTTGTATAATTAGACAGTGGAATTGGCTTCACTTCTGTTTATTCCAAAATAATTTCTGGATTTGTATATTAATACTGCAGCACAGTTAGCACAGTTATTTAAGTTAAATGATGAGCAAAAATAACACTTTTTTTGAGATTTCTAGAGATAGACATGTGGACTGAATGATTCCTGGTATATTCATTTCTCTGGATGCTCTAACTCATTCTTAAGCTAATTCATCTGACAGGGCATCTTCTCACCTACATTAATGCAGCCTCATCTTCCCATCACCAAGTAACTGTGCTTTGGTGTGATTAGTCATCACTGGAGAACATAATAAGAAGTCTATGAAATTTCTTACTCTAAAATACCTTCATTCACAGTAAAGAGTGAGAGTTTTATCACTTTCCAGTTCTACTCAAGGACAAGTCTTGAAGGTTTCCTTTCTTATAAGCACTAACCTGCAGGTGTCAAAACAAAACAAACAATGAACACCACACTCCCTATTCTCCATGTTCTGCAATTTCAAGTATTATTTCTAACCTGCAGGTGTCAAAACCAAACAAACAACAAACACCACACTCCCTATTCTCCATGTTCTGCAATTTCAGTTATTTCTAACCTGCTCCCCTCTACAGCTTCAGTGGTTGTAACGGAAAGGATTGTTTGATATCCTCTACTCTTTTGTACGCCTCCGTAGTTATACATTATTTTATTATAATCTACTTCTTAGGACTTTCCTTTTGATTTTACAAATTTAATTCAGAAGACATATAAAACAAAAAAGGAACACCAGCTTTTATTTTCTCTATGCTTCTTCCAAAACAAACCTAATTGTCCTCAATGCAATGAAATGTATCAACTTGGCTAGAAAAAGCCAGGTACTAATAAACGTGGTAGAGATGGTCATCAATATTGCCACTTAGAGTTATTACATTGCTTCATAACATAAAATTCACTCGTCACTGATTACACTGGCTTCCATTATGAGGATGCATAGGGCAAATACTTCTCGGACTTAACAACCAGTGTTAGAAACTTAAGGCTACGTTTGAGTGTTTAGTTCACTGAAATCAGCACCACTTGGCTACCAGAAACAACAAGGCAAAATGTGTGGCCTGTCTATTATCAGTAGGAAGGCAGAGATGACATTCAAAAGAAACATGTTCAATATATGCTATAAAATGAGAATCCTGGAAGGGTGTCTGGCTCTATTGATGTGAGGCTCACTTTACAATGGGGAGATACTTTATATTGCTTTGTTCCTAGTCTCCATATCCACAGGAAGTTAAAAAATCCCACTCATCTATAGTATCTTTATATCTATTACCAATGACTGTCTGATGATTCATTCTGAAAATTTACCAAGAATTAACAACTCTTTCTTCTGCTCTTGGACTTGCAACCTGTTTTCAACATTTTGTTCTATACTATGTGTGTTATCCTTCCTTTAATAAATTCCTTGTTCAAAGGTTATTAACAATTTGTAAGTATTAAAACATATTATGAAAATATTTTCCAAAATGCTTGATGTCCATTTTCAGGTCTTTGGGCCAAATATAAGTTTAATTGTTTTCCTATAATGACGTCATTCAAGGATATAATTATTTTTCAGTTCCTTCTTATGTGTTAGAGGTAAAAGGTACATTTTTTAAAAGTATTGCGTTTTATTTTTAATTAATCAAGCTGAAACTTTTCCTGTATTTAATCACACCTTACATTAACCTTTAAAAAAAAAAGTCAAGACCAAATAAAAAATATAAACTTTAAATACACTACATAGATTTCTCTTCAGACAAAGGCAAAACAAACCAGCAAACAAACAAAAACACATTTTACATTTCTAATTTTAGATATTGACATACAATCTTTGTATTTTATCGCTTTCCCTAATGTAAAAAGAAACTAAATATATTCTATCAAGGTATTCATTCATGTAGAATTTTTTTTTTAAGAATCTTAAGTCTTAGGATATGTTCTGCTTCTTAAATGTTAAAGCTGTGTTTATAATGGACTAAGAATTTCTCAATTTTAAAAGAGTGTTGGTCCTATTTGAAAATGTACAGAATAGGCACTGATGCAATTGAATAAAATGAAAATCAGTAACAACGATCAGCAGGAGATTGGATTAAAATTTAGTGAGCAGATCCTCCTATTTCCATGTGCTTTCATTAGAAAACGTAAGAGAGAGCAGACCCTACAGAAAGAGAAATATGTTTGAATGTGTTACAATGGGAATATGTTACAGAGAATAAAGCCACGAGGAGTGATGATACCCTGAGACAGACAAAGGTAACAGGTATTTTTGGTCTATGTTTTGGGGGTAGGCAAATTAACCATCTTGAATATCTTGTCTTTTGTTGTGTGGCTTCAGCCACTATGTGGGTTCAAGTCATCTTTCTTTTATCTCTTTCTAATAATTGCTTTATTTCATTTGGATCATATCCTCAGTGATGTATATGGGGATCATCGGTTTATGAGCATACCAAAGAATATTCTAAGTATTATCTGAGTTTCAGAGTACAGGAGAGGTATAAAGCTCAGAGAGTGAGTAGACCAAGGGTCAGACACCCTACTAGAGGGAAAGAAGATTTGACACAGTGACAAACAGTATGTCCCTATTTATTACTGAGTGCCTCTTTTTAAAGAATGCAAAGAAATCTGTGTGATTTGTCCAACTGCACCAGGAAAAGTGAAGCAGTCAAATTTGAAAATTTAAGGGCATATCCACGAAAACTTAGAAACTAACAGCTTATATAAACAGTTTAATAAAAGAATTATTTCAATCACCACCTCCATTTCCATTTATAACATCATTTTGGATATTATTTATGAAAATCAATAAATTTCATATTTAGTGATATTTTATTAATTCTAAACTACATAGAGATCCTTTAATGTTTATTATTTATATTTTTATATTTTATTATATCCATGTTATATTATAATACATGTAATTATTTTAATATAAATCCGTATTACATTTATTTGTATGCATATGATTTTCTTAAATTATAATAAAATTATAAATAAGAATCCCTCTTTTACTAGAATGCACTATATTTTTGTTTGAAGGTAGGATTATTTGATATTTAAATGAGGGCTTAGTAGATTCAAAAGGACTTTTGGTTGCAGTCCATTATCTAATTAGAAGTTTTAACTTTTAATTTATTATTTTTTTAAATCTTTATTAAATTTATCGGGGTGACATTGATTTGTAAAATTATATAGGTTCCAAGTGTATATTTCTATAACACATCATCTACATATTGCATTGTGTGTAATTAGAGGTTATAATCTTTGAATCTTATGTTTAAGTAGTAGAAAACAAAATTACTTTTGAACAGGTTATTTCACTCCAAAGACGTTAAGAAAATAGAAGCCCAATAAAAAGTTATCAGTGGGTCAAAAGGGAATTGATCATGATTAAAATATCGGGAGAGATTAAACTACACTCATGATTATACAATCAGAATTTTTCCAAGATAGTGAAAATTAAGAATATTAGAGAAAAAAAGAAAAGGTCAATATACTATTTTACTTAGAAGTGGAATTATTTCATATGTATTAAATAATTACATGTTCTTATTAAATAGCATTTTGTGAACAATAGAAGTAAATGATCAGCAGAAGACTACTACAGTTGCACTAAGAAAAGTAATACAACTGAAACTATACATTAAATAAGTTAGAGCAGTTTATTTTTTCTGCTGTCTTAATACCTATTGTCTATCTTTTGATCTATTGATTAATCTATAATTTATTCTTTTTTTGACTGTGATGTGTTGTGTAATCCAGATGAAACAAAAATCAATAGTATGTGTCTCACACAGTTTCAAAGTTCTAAAAAGAAAGTGCTTTTACTTGGCTTCTAAGGTGAACCTAAGAATGCAATAAGGCAGGCCTGAACAGAAGCAAAGATGAGTCAAAACCTTCAGGCATTTTCCTACTGGAGTCAGGGCAACAAGCAACATCAACAAAAATAAACTGAACAGGGTGACCTGATTTTTACCTGTAATTTTTCTGCCCATAATTAATATGTATAATATGTAACTGAATACTAGTTGTCTTTTAAACGGTACACTTACTACTAGCATCAACATAAGGAGGGATGTGGGTTCTTAAGTAAAAGATGTATGACGTAGATGATAGGTGTCAGATCGCGAGGTTGCAATTTAAAGAGAAAAAAGCAATAGTTGATATATTTGATCCTCATTATTCATAGATTCCATGTTTGTGAATTCACTTACTCTCTAAAACATACTTGTTTCCTTCAAATTAATGTTTTCACAGTCACTTTGGATATGCACAGAGTAGCACAATATTTGTCACCCAATATGCGTGTTGCCGGCTGAGATTGAGTAAGGTCAAGCTGTGTGCATTGTTGTTTCAGCTTCCATCTGTAAACAAGTGTCCTTTTCATGGTCTGTGTAGTGCTACATTTTTCACATATATGTGCTTTTTTTGGTGATTTCACTGTTTACAAGGGCCACCAACAAAGTGCTGAAGTGCTATCTAGTGTCCCTAAGTTCAGGATGGCTGTGATGTGCCTTTGAGAAATAAAACGTATTAGAGCAGCTTTGTTCAGGCATGAGTTATAGTGCTGATGGCCATGAGTTTAATGGTAGTGAATCAACAATAATATTAAGTTAGGTGCATTTAAACAGAAACATACATAAAACAACATTATATATTGATCAGTGGATGAAAATGTAGTGGCCAGAGGCTGGCAGAAACCTAACCCTGTATTTCTCCGAAGACTAACAGTTAAGTGTTCACTAATTCAGTGTTTACAGAAATTTTGTAGAATACATTTTCTGTGAATAACAAGAATTGACTAAACATTGGTGGATTAGTTTGCTAGAACTGCCATAACTCAATGCTACAGATTGGGTGGCTTAAACAACAGAAATTCACTTTTTACAGTCACGATGTCAGCAGAATTGGTTTCTTCTGACGCCTGTCTGGCTTGCAGATGGCGGCTTCTTACTGTGTCCTCACGTGGTCTTTCCTCCGTGTGCATGCGTACCTCGTGTCTTTTTGTCCAAATTCCCTCTTCTTACAAGGACACCAATCAGACTAGACTAGGATCCATCTTAATGATCTCATTTTAACTTTATCATTTCTTTAGAGGTCCTAACTCCAAATACAGTCACATTCTGAGGTTCTAGGGGTTAGGGCTTCAACATATGAATATTGGAGGGGACATAATTTAGCCCATAACAATAGATATCTAGGAGCAGGCAATTATATGCTTAGTTTTCTTTCTTGCTCTTTTTTTTCCTTTTCGTTTGATAAAGTTCTGTGATATTTTCTTACATAGATATTACTTCAAAGAAATTATTTTAATTAAAAAATTCCCATTCTTAACTGAATATCTACAAGTGTCTGAATTGACACATCCTGAAAATAAAACTCTATGCATAATAATTCCCATATTTATTTATATTTTATGGAAAAATGAGAAATTAGAATATTTAAATTAGAGTTTTATTTCTAATTGTTATGCATAATTTATGTTTTGGTCACTTTTACGTATTCAAAATCTGGGCATGGGCAATAAAGATAATGTTCAAAAAAATAACAATACTCTGATTTTTGGCTTCTTCCATCAAATTTCTATCCCACATAACTCCTTTTTATAAAATCTTTCACAAATTTCAAGTTAGCTTATGTATTCTGTTGCAGACATTTTGGTTCTCCAGGCATATTACAAATCCCTACCCAACCTCTTGAGTTTAACTTAAAGTAGTACCCTTTGAGTTGTTGAGTTTGACATCATTTCCTTCTAACTATTGTGACCAACTACTTTAATGATTTAAAAATTAATGGTTGGAATTTTACTTATTTCCCAGAATCCCTAAGGTTACAATTATATTTGACTTGTATTTATAGGTTTATTTTTTTATAGTGCTCTTTATCTCAAGAAATTCAAGTTTATAATTCTCAAATTTTTAGAAGAACACAAGATACATCATAGAATACTGAGCCCTAGAGTGTCTTTCTCTCCTAAGCTTATTCCCTGAATGATGCCCAAATACTCCGACTTTTCTTATTAGGAATCAAGTTCATATTCCCTATGGTATGCTGAAAGGATTTGCTAGTTTAATCTCTGTATCAAATCTCACTCCATGTCAACTCGATTCTGTAATTTTATCTCTTGGGAAAATTCTTAGGATATAGCATACAAATAGGATGAGCAACTATTGTATGCTAGCTTTCAATCCAAAGGCATTCCTGGTACATTCTAATATTATTCAACATATTAAATGTCCTACTATGGGAATATAAAAGCCCCCACCCAAACATATACTGTATTTGTACTCACTGAGAAAAGAAACTATACCATTTATGAAGTTTTTCTCTTACTAAAATAACATTTTATTGTATTTGTAGGTTTGATAACAACCTAAGACATTCTCTGTTAAACATTTAAAATGTCTTTAGAAAATTTAATGCTTTTTAATTGTCTTTTAAAATTAGTACTTTCTAGATCATTTTACAGTGACCTAGTTTAGATTGTATTTCTTAATGTAAGATAATTCAACTTATTCTATTCAACTTGGTTAACTTAGGTGTTAACTTTCTATTATTCTAAGTTTCTAATCAAGGCGATCAAGCATGCATTTAATACAATAGTTTGGTTTAGAAATGTGAAATGATCCCCAATTCACATAAAAACCTTTTGAAAACATATTAAATGTCAAAGACTCAACTCTTTGCAAATTTTAAATTACAAATATTAGATCTTGTGTGTTCACCACCCAGAGTCACAATACACAATATGATATATAGATGATGTGTTATAGAATTGTACACTTGAAACCTATGTGACTTTACTAACCATTGTCACCCCAGTAAACTTTAATTTAAAAAAAAATAAAAAAAAATAGTCCTTATAACATTGTGCCAAACTCACAATTTTCTTACACAAAAGAAACAGTAAACAATGTTTATTGTATAGTAGGTAAATATTAAATGTTTTGAAAAGCTTCTGTTATTGTTTTTCTGCTTTAATTCAGTCTTCAATCTTTTAACTTCTCTTTTTAACATTTATAGGAAGTATTTAATACTTTGAGGCTTTAAAAATTTTGTTCATATAATTGGTAATACCACTATAATTATTAATTAACACTTCAAATCCAGTGGCATCTATTTAATAAATCATAAAGTAGCTGAGAAAATGTAATCTTTATTCCAAATCACATAATCGGTTGTGTGACATAGGGATTTTTAGTGAGGTGAGGTTCAATAGTTTTAAGACATACCTCTGTAGATAATCATGGTATCTCTGGAGTTCAGAGTGATAAGGACATAGAGATATTTCTCCAGTCTATTATTTCGATTTTATTGCCCCAGGAAGACCAATTGAGCAGGATATGGATTTACTCTTTTTGTGATTCACCTCCTAATAAACAGTACATAAGTGCATTTCCTAGCCAACATTTTTGCAAGGACAAGAACAATTGTTCCAGACCAACTCAAACCACTAGATGACACACTATTCACTAAATCAAATTCTAATAGTCCCAAACACTCCATCAGTGGTTAAGAAGGTGGTCTCTTCAGGAATCTGGGCATATGACTTAATGCTGCTTCCTAAGACCCTTGCAAACATCTTGACTTTTGCTATTAAAAAATAACCAGTGTCAGCAGTCGTTTAAAGCTTTATTTCCTTTCATTTTTTGTTGTTAGTTTTCATCAATTTAACCTATCTTTATCCATTTAAGAAGTAGTGAAACTATTATTTTACTACATTTATTGAGAATCTGTAATGAGATGAACTACCTCTTTAGATTATATCCTTTATGCAAAAGTCAATATTCTGCCATATTTATTTTTAATCTCAACTAACCTAACTTCAAATTTTGTACAAAAGTTTACATTATACGGATCAATTAAAAAAATCTGGATATGTGACCCTGTTATTCTGAGATTGGTATATAAACCGCTAAAGTAGTCAAGCTAATTCTATAAATGTTTCAGCTTAATCTAATGATTGTTTACCAATTCCTTATTATCTCATGATAACTAGAGTGTTGTTCACTAGTTAGCAGATAATATAGGGAAAAAATACATACAATTAAAGAATTTATAATTTTATTAGATATAACATTGGTCTTACGAAATGGTGATCTCAATTTTATAAAAGCATGAGTTAAATGTATAGAATAATTATAAATAAGATGTTATAAATAATATTTAAGTGATAATCTGGTTTAAGTTCATAGTTTATAAGGATGTTTGTGTAGTTTCCTTTTCATTGTTGTAAAAACAATCTACCTGAGATCCTAGTTTACATATTCAGTATTTAATTCTGTTAAGGAATTTATCTTTAAATGACATAATAAAATGGGGCAAATATTTCAGGATGAATATAAAAAGTGATATTGGTTCCTCTCTATCCTCTGCCAGTCATTCAGATACTTGTGAATCCAATTATTAAAGCTGCCCTGAGGAAGAGGAAACCTTTGAATAACTTAGAGTGATTTCTTTGCTTCAGGAAACACTCCTTTACCTTTGTAAATACTTAAAGCATTCTATGCCTTTAACCTTTAAAACCTTATAAAGTGGATTTATCTCAGATTCTAAGATTCTTTGACTTTATAAATTCACAGGAAACACGCGTCAATAGCCAGCGCTACAGAAAATTTTGGCTTTGATTTAGAAGGTAAAGTAACTTTTTTCTCTGAAGGCTTAGAGGTGCAATGTTTTAACATCTGTGCTCTACGAAATAAGATATCCAAGTGACTGTTAATGGCTCATGACATTCTGTATAAAAGGAATTGGAGAACACTTCAATTTCATTATACTTGACCTATTTTTATTTAAGTGAACTATGATTTTTGCCATTTAACAAGTGTTTGCTCAAGATTCAAAGATTGGCTTTGTCAAAACTATATTTATTTATTTTATTCTAGATAAAGTAATTCTAATGTTTACATAGAATTAGTAATCCGGTTTCCTCCATGTACAGTGAGGCTAATAATAGTATTTAACTCATAGTGTTGTGAAACTTAAATGGATTACTAATATTACATGCACTTAGAACAGTGTATAGCAAACAGTAAGTGCTATGTAGGTTTGATTTTTATCATTATCATCATTTTTATTAATATTATGCTTTTCTTGAATTTATGAAAATAGTCACACAAAATGAGAATGGAGCATAGAATGATCATCCAGTTTCTTAACTATGATATCCAAATAGTGTCTGCCCCTTTCTTTTTCCCACCACTGCCTTCCTTTCCTGCATCTCTGTTCTATTTGTCATTGTCTAATGAGTTTAAAAAAGTAGGAAAAATATTTGAGATAAACTATGATATTCCTGTGTATGTGTATTTATATACTGTTTATCTTTTTTTCCTCTGAATTTCTAATATATCTGGATTTTAAGAGAATCCAATCCATCACTGTCCCTGAGATGGACTCTTTTGAGTTTATCTTTTACAGATATATTTGGAGAGTGGCTTTGAGGAGATCAATACCTTTTCTCTCTTACAATCTCAAATTCCAGAAAAGTCTGAATATGCATGGGAACAGGTATATACTGAACTTTCAAACATACCAACACATCTACCTTATTTATAGTGACATTTCTTTGTAAGATTTACCAATGAGATTTTCTTCCTTGCTCTTGATAAGCTTACTCTTTCAATACTCTCAGATAACATTCTAAATTATGCTATGTAGTCTTCATCATTAATTTGGTTATTCACTCATTCATTTGCTCACTTATTCATTCAATAAATATTAGTTAAGTCCAGACACTAAGGAGAGAGTGATATACAACATAATACTTAGTGCTTGATCTCATGGTTTACCTTGTGTGTGTTTGGGGGGGGGGGGGGCGAGTGACTAATAAAATGAGGACAGCAATTTAAAAAATAGTAAATAAAAGTACTATGAAGTTTTTATAATAATGTAAGAGATAATGCAATGGGCAAATCTAATTTGGAAGGAAGGCTACAGAATGCTTCTCTGAAGAGGTGATATTTAAGCTCGAACTACAATATTGAGTGGAAGTTCGCCCAACAGAGACAGATGGGATATAATCCTGGACTGAGAAATAGAATGTTTCAAGTGTTTCCAAGCAGAGACGTTACAATTGATTTTGGTAAATAGACAGAAAGTTAGTATGTGATGGAAAAAAAAAATAAGTGGGAGAACGTTCGTTGATAAAACTGGAGAAGAAGGCCGTGGTCAACTCCAACCCTGATAGCATATGACATTGTTTCTTGTTTCATGGATACAGAAGAAGCTGTTAGGTTTGGAACTCCTCAGTTCCCCATCACACATATAAACTCATACCCATCAGTATTATTTTACTTCTCACCTCAAAGGACAAAGCACCTCTGTCTGTTTAAGGCAAAAACATTATCTGTACTTCTTTCTTTCTGGACTGGGCTTAATTATTTCCCTTAACTCATTTTTATTTCTTAAAGATTTTCTATTTAACACACTTATTTTTCTAATCCATTCTATCTCTAACAAACAAACAAACAAACAGAAACATAGCTTGCTGAAACTAATAATAAAAACAAAACAAAACATAGTTTGTGGAAGATCAGCTGACTTTGAAGCAGTTGGCATTCGTGACATCCTGAATGCCAGAATATCTGGCTAACACTTTTAAAATACTAAGAGATTCAAAGCAGCACTGAAATAGTTAACCATAACTAAAACCAGTGACGTACTGAAGTTGACTCTTGCAAAAGGCAATTGTGTCCATGGCTTCCCAATGCTGCGTTCAGTGAAGTCATGTTGACACATTGAAATATACCTTGGTGGAAGTATTTACTCCATGGTTGGAACAAACTACAAAATAAGTTGATTCCATCCCTAGCACAGCCTTCCTCCAATGAGAGAGCAGCTGTAAATACTTACTAGTCCACTATTGATTACAATATAACACTTGCCCAACATTAAAATATTTCACATTGTCAAGGGATGAATCCCAGGCATTACCTTATTCAATTAGCTTTTTACTTTAATTGTGATCATTTATAAGATGGGGATTATTTTATTTAAATTTTGCTTCATATTTCTTTTTTTTAAAATCAATACTGTAAGTATTTTATTTATGATCCAAGGATTGCAAATGGCCTGAATAGACGTTTCTCCAAAGAGGACATACAAATGGCCAATAGACCTACAAAAAGATGTTCAACATCACTAATCATAAGAGAAATGCAAATAAAGACCACAATGAGATACCACCTCACACTTGTTAGAATGACTATCATGAACAAGACAAATAATAACAAGTGTTGTAGAGGTTGTGGAAAAAAAGAAACCCTCATACACTGTTGGTGGCAATGCAGACTGGTACAGCCGCTATGGAAGGCAGTGCAGAGGTTCCCCAAAAGATTAAGAGTAGAATTACTATATGACACAGCACTCCCTCTCCTGGGTATCTACCCGAAAAATCATATTTCAATATTCTTCTTCTGACATGTATCTAGTCGTACCCCACTGTATATTTTATGCCATGATCCTCTAGTTCAGTGTTCTCTGTGACAGACATTGCTATAACAACATTAATTTATATCTATGAATGTTTCATATATATGCACGTGTATATATATTGCATATATAGTGACTCACACTTGAAGCAGGCTGTTGCAGGAAAAGTACGAGTATAGAAAACAAACTGAGAAACATGGACCTTAGTTTTTGCTCCCATTTACCTGCCAAGCTAGTATTCTCCTTCCTTACTCTGTTAAACTTCTTGATAGTCACTATCATTGTATACTTAGCAACCATTTGTTTTCTTAATTCTCTTGCCTACCTATAGAACTTGAATTCACTCTGAATTAAATTCACTCTGAAATAAAATGTAGTTTTATTATCACTGACTCTATTCATTCAAGTGACCCATTCAAGGATTCCCAAAGCCAACCCATGGAGATCTTGAAGCCATATATCCACCAATATTATGATAATCCACAAGATGCCTTTGGTTTCACTTAATATTTCTTTGACCTCGAGAACTCCCACTCTTTGCAAAGCATACCAACACATGCACATATATACACAGTCCACGAAAAAATCACTTCAGTTCCATTTCCAAAATACCGCTGCTGGCATAAATGATACTATATGTTCAAACGTTTTCTTTCTCTGAATTCACAGGAAGCCTATGTTTTCCAGGGACTCACCCCACTATTTTCATCTCAGATCATTAAGACTGCATTCTGGCCAATAGAAAAAAGTAAAGTGATGATACCTTTTCCAAGTGTGACTTCTATAATGTCTCAAACTTTATTCCCAACATTTGTTAGAATAGAAATACTCTGAGTTGTTAGTGTCCCGAAATGGAAATTTACTAGAATTTTTAGTTGTAATTATCGGAGCACCCCTACCCACTCCAGGATTCATATCTGAACAGGCATATCGATTGCTGAGTAACATATATATCTTTGCTGTCATGAGACACTAGAATTTGGGTGCTGTTTATTATAGCAGCTGGTGTTTACCTTGACATAGAAGTTGGTCTCTTGATAATTACTGTACTTACTTTAGTACAGTAAAGGTAACAAAACTAAATTATATGATATTAGCTTAACTGTAAGGTGGCTGGCAAAGAGAACACTGATGCGAAAGATTGAAAAGATGGTAATAATGGCCAACAGCAAAATGTTCGATAAAAGTGCCACTTCTGGAGCATGTGTCTGCTGGCCAGCATTTCTAAGGTAGAGGTAGAAAGACAAACCTTACAAATGTGTTTATTAGTTGGTTATTGGCTCTATTTGAACAGAAAGAGGTGAGCTCAGAAAAGAACTGGCCAATTTGTAAGCAAACGTGTAAAGAAATAGTAAGTGGGTCCAAAAATTCAGAGCCTTGCGGTGTTAAAGAAGGTGATGGGTGATGCGTTCTAAAAAATAGTTGCTGTGCTTTAAAAGGGATGTTAGTGACTAGGACCCGGGGGGTTGGGGGTGGGGGGAGACATTTCAGTGAAATAAAGCATCTCAGGCAAAAGGTCAGGTTCAGAATAAGGTCTTTCTCCTTAGTCTCAGAATAGTCACCATTAACTTGAGAGAGAACTATGAGAGTGAGGAAGCAAAATAAAACGGGCTTGAGAAAAATGTCTGCGAAAGAAACCAATGTGTGATTATTAGCACATAGAACTGTCCAGAATGGAAAAAAAATAAGCCTGCTCCATTTCTGAAGAAATGTTACTGACATACTAACCATGGTCCTAACTCAAAAAGCTTTTGACTATGCAAGGCTAAAAACAATCCTTGTTACCTACCTTTCTGTCTTGTCCAAGCAGAGCCTGGGTTCGAAAAGAAATAAAGCTCCTAAGGAGGGCATTTTCTCCAATACCCATTTCAGATGTGGCCAGGGGAGATAATAGAAAAGAAAGAAAATACTGAAATGTAGAGAATAAAGCTACTGAGAAAGTGATCAAAGGAAACTGCCCCAAATATGGAGATGCAGGACATATTCAGGGACTCCTCTTGCATCTAATTTAGGAAGGAAGTCTCAGAGGAGACCCATGCAGTGCCATTGCCTAGAATATTCACTTAGGACTTTTTCTGAAGAAAATAGACCTTAGTTGTATTAGCCATAGATATTTGAGGGATTTTGGTTATAGCACTATAGTGAATGATGTGATGTATTATCCAGATCCATTCTTCTGGACTCTCTTAAGTCATTTGTTCCTCCAACTTCTAGGAGTATTCGCTGCTAATGACTACAGATGCATCTCTTTTCGTGAACTGACTGCTACCCAAGGAAGCTGTCTTAGCCAAGACTAAGAATCCTGCAAACGGCAGCCTGTATCAAACGAGTGGCCAATCAGGGATACAAGTGCCTGTTCCATTGTCTCCATCTGGATGACTCCACAGGGTAATCCAGCTCCAGAGCATCCATGGAATTGACTGAGGTCTTTGTGGCAACTGTATCAAAGGTCAGTTTCGCCTCTGCCCAATCAATCCTGCTTCCTTTATACCATTAGATTTGTCCCCAAGTGCACTTCCCAAAAGACTTCCTGAATATGAATTGTTACATCAGACTCTCCTTGAGGGAAAGACTAAGAAATAGGTCATGATTTTCACTGTAACTCACTCTTAGTTCCTTGTTTGTTTAATACATATCTTAAATTTACAATCTTTTTTGCTATGTTCACTGTCACCACCCTAATCCAAGCTACCATACTCTCTTAAAGGACTCTTGACTGGTCTCTTGTCTGTTTTCAAACAAAGTAATAATCTAATGTAAATCATACCGTTTAATTGTTTTTACTTAAAACTCACCAAAATTTTGTATTTCACTTGGAGTAAAATTCACTATTTTGCATGGCTTAAGAAATTTGTCATGGTTTGGTTTAAGCCTGTCTCTTCAACCTCATCTTTTCTATTCTTTGTCTCCTTCATTATGATCTAACCACACTGGACTTTCTTTAGGTTCTCAAGTACATCATGCTTTTCCCACCTTAAGGAATTTTTATCCACTACTTGCTTAGCAAACGGATCTCTTCTACCTCACCATATTTCACATGCATTGTTCATTTTCCTCAGATCTCATCAGGGAGATCTCATCAGAAGATTCCCTTCTCTGATTTTCTATCTTAGTTCCTTGCCATTCAATCTATTCATTTTTATTGTATTGTTTTATATATTCATTGTTTTCTTTAATTTTAGTATAGATATGTGTGTATATATATACGTATATATGTATATATGTGTATATATATATATGTATATATACATATATACACACATATATACATCTGCCTCTTCCCTTTTAGTACACATTTTTATAAGGTCAGACAGGAATTATCTGTGTCTTCTTCACTGTTGTATTCCCAGCACCCAGGAAGTGACTATACTAATCATTTAAAAATGTTATTACATTAAAATTACTCTAATAAAACTGTTTGATAAAAGTCATACTTAATCCCCTAGCTAACAAATTTAATGTTTATATTGCAATAATTTTCAAAGCTGAATTTCCTGGATGCTCCTTTTATGGAACTCCTTCCTTTATTGCTTACTTAACATCTCTATGACTCTTTCTAGATTTTTGATGATCCCTTCCCATTTTACTTTGTGCATTCCTATCCATTGCCCAAGACAATATTTTAATGGTCTTTTAATGACCTTTTTTAAACCTCACTATCACAAAATTTTACATACCACCGATATATTTAATCCTATGTATCCCTATGTTCCTAGGTATCATCTTTGTAGCAGAGATAAATGATTTATTCACTCAGCAACAATTTCAACTCATGTTTTTCTTTGCCTTTACCTATTTTAGATACTAGAAAGCTAAAATACTCAGCATCCTAGTCTATTGTAGCAAGAGATGGGCCAAGTGGCATACTTTTGAATAATGAGGTATAGATAGAAATCTCTGAGGAAGGAATTCCTTCACACACAGACACACAGATGCTTCATTTTCTTTTGTCCTTCATTCCACTGCATTCTCCTTTACTGAAACAAGTATAATCTATGAATTTATAGGAACCATCCTACGATTATGAGGAAACATGCTCTACTCTTCACAATAGTTCAGCAGGAAGTTTGAAAAAGTGTTGGTCCTCAGTAGCAACAGAGAAGGCCATATCCATCTTGGATTACCAATCTCAAGACTTTATATAATCTGATGACAATAACCCTCTAGTTGTTTAAGAGAAGGTTTTTTGCTAGTTATAGCTGAATGAGAAGCTAACAAACAATCTCTGTCTTGAGGTACATGTTAGTATACTCGTTAGAGTATGTGGCATCCCACATGTCTCTTGGGTCCCAATATTTAATACTGAACTCATTTTACATTTCATCTATCCCTCAAATGTCTGATTTCCCTCTTGACCTGAGGATCGTCATTACTGGTACTGATTCTTTTCATATAGTCATAAATGAACTGCCTTCCTAGACTCAGAAAACTCCCTCATTCCCTATATTTAGTTGGTAAATAAGTCTTCTTAAATACATCTGTAATTAGTTCCTTCTTTCCACCCATACCGGCACTGTCCTATTTCAAAATCTTAACATCTCTCACATTAACAATGAATGTGTCTCTTTCTTCTTATATCATCATATAAACTTCATTCTAATTCATCACCCACATAGTAGAAAAATATAAAACACACATTTCGCTTGTATTTTTACTTAGCATTGTATTTTTCATTATCAAACCTGACATTTAATGACTTTTATGATCTATGTTTAACTGTTCCTAAATTCATCACCAGTTTTATTTATATATATAAATATATATTTGTCAACTACTTTTTTCCTTAAAATCTAACATATGATTGTGTGCCTTTCTTCATGTGTTTTTTCCTACTGCTTTTGGTTCTCTTTAGCTTGTTTTCTGATTAGACTATCATTCATTATAAATCCTTCAAGAACCAGTAATTTGTAACTTCTCTGCAACATTTATTGAGCCCACATATCTCCTCTTGCATAGACATAATTGTTTCCTCCTCTTCATTATCACTGTGCATCTACTTGTCATTATTGGTTTATCTGGCTGTCTCTCCTTCTTGTATAAGTCAGTGTTAAACGAGAGAAACAGAACCACTAGGAGACATAGATTAAGAGATTTATTGAAAGTAATTGGCTTGCATGATTATAGGGGCTAGCTAGACAAATTGAAATCTTTAAGGTGGGCTGTCAGCAAGATCAAGCTGGCAGTCTTGGCACAAGCTGAAGCTAAAGCTGCTGCCCTGAGTCAAAGTTTCTTCTTCTTCTGGGAAGCCTCAGCTCTCTTTTGCAGTCCTTTCAACTGATTAAATCAGGCCCACCTACATTATCAATGGTAGTTTTCCATACTTAATATCAACTTATGGACTTTAATCACATATATAAAATATCTTCACTTCAAAACCTAGATTGCTTCATTGTATAACTTGCTTTAGTAGCCCACTGAAGTTGACACATACACTGGTCTGTCACGTTTCTTGAAGGCAGAGAGCATGTCTTTTCACTTTTTTATAAATCTAGCTCTTGGCAGATTTGTTTATATGAGCATATCCCTGCTGGACAAAAGCTAAAACTTTAATGAAAATTAATTTAACAACACTGTGTTCACCACACAACTATTTATTTCTCTTACTTATATAAGTACCGGGGTATATACATGTATGCATGACCCTATTCTTCCCACTACGATAAACTAGGTAAAACACTTTCCTTATTTTGTGCTCAGGACGGTAGGAATAAAAGAATGAACTCATAACTAAGAGCATGGGGATTCAGAACATGACACTTTAATTAATAATATAATTAAATGGCACAAAGAATAAAGTCTAGATTATCAGACACATAGTAGATGCTCAATAAATGATTGTTGAATTAAAGATCTATTAATTGGTTCATTATATCCTTTCCTTATTTCACTTAGAGAATAGAGAAATCAAATTTAAGGGGAAAAGTGATCAAAATGAATCAAAGAAAATTGCTAAAGTCAAAAATTGAAATTCCAGACCACCAGAGGTTTGTTTAGAGTATTGTGACAAGAGTAGCTCTTCAATGGCAGGAAAGCTGATTCAAAGTCATCCAATGTAGTTTCTATTTACTTATAAAATTGGAAATGAAGCTGATATCAGAACGCATTAGTCATTTGATGTCATTTTTCAGTTCAATTAGTTTTTAGTGTTAGACTTTACTGGCTTTTATATTATATATAACTGATTTTATCTATTCAGGTAAATAAGAGTTAATAATAAGTGAGTCAGTTTGGCCCCAGTGGACATTTGGTATAATCTGTTATGTATGAAAGCTGGTTGGCAGGCCTTGGAGTTTAATAATGCTCATGGTATGAAGTCAACAATTTGTCATTATGGTTACAAAATGCACAGATGGACAAACACATATTTCTCATTTTGGAATGTATTCGTATTTCCAGCAGAATCCACTGAGATTATTCTACTTTCATTTGAATATTCAGGATAACAATAAAAGCTAGTGACTGAAATGCTGCATTTTATACCATTTTTTAAAATTTATCATTATAATAATTTCTTTACCTAGTGTGCTATTTTTATGTTCCTATCTTTAATATCACATTTGAGGATGGATATAAAAACATGAAAGAAAGGCTAAGATTACAACTAAAAATACGATCACCTTAAAATACATCTTATTTTTATACATATATAGTCCTACTTAGTTTGAAGCACATTAGTGCATTTTTAACACATAGTTTATTGTATCTAATTAGGTATGTTTATATAATTGGTACCTATAGTAGTATAAATTAACACTATATATACAGCATATGTAAAAATTATTTTTATAAATATATTGGAGACACTATGTAAGGGGCTCTATGTTGCTGTTTTAAAAGAAAGCAACCACATAATAAATGTTATCTGTAGTATATGCTATATTTAGTATATGGCCAATGAAGGGTATTATCAGGTATATGAATGACACTGAAACATTTGTTTTATAAAGCTTGTCTGGGGAGCTCTCACTAAAAAGAGAAGCTAGGACAGAAAAGCTATATTTCCAAGAAACATAACTGCCCATATAATAGGCTATAATTCATGCAATTAATGAATCTGGTACTATCAATCTATGGATATGAGATCTTTCTATGAGTACATATCATAGAAAATATATGCAAGTTTTTACAATCATAATTATGGATAATGTAAATTAGGGCTCTCTTTCTTTCTCTCTTTCTTTGCCTTTTTTACGTATATACACTTTAGCCTGTATTTGTATGAAAATATCTTACATATTTTAAATATGTAATGTTTAAAGAGCTTAGAAATGACATAAAGAAGGATAGAGAAATCAAAATGAACAACCAGTTAGAAATAAAGAACACAATTACTGAAATAAAGTACTCACTTAAAGAAATTACCAGCAGGTTAGATGAAGCAGAGGATCGAATCAGTGACTTAGAAGACAAGTTAGCAGAGATCACCCAAATGCAATAACAAAAAGAAAAACAAGTAAAAGACAATGAAAATGGTTTAAGAGACTCGTGGGATAACATCAAGTGCAACAACATGTGCATCATAGGAATACCAGAAGGTGAAAAGAGTAAGCAAGGGATCAAGAACATATTTGAAATAATAATGTCTGAAAACTTCCCTAACCTGGTGAAGGAAACGGACATACAAGACCAGGAAGTACAGAGAGTTCCAACCAGGATAAACCCAAACAGGTCCACACCAAGATACATTATAGTTAAAATGGCCAAGTTTAAAGACAAAGAGAGAATCTTAAAAGCAGCAAGAGAAAAACAGAGGGTTACATACAAAGGAACTCCCATAAGACTATCAAATGACTTTTCTACAGAAACATTGAAGGCGAGGAGGGAGTGGCAGGAGATTCTCAAAGTGATGGAAAACAAAGGCCTACAACCTAGATTGCTTTATCCATCAAGGCTATTATTTAAAGTTGACGGAAAGATAAAGAGCTTCCCAGAAAAGAAAAAGCTAAAGGAATTTATTACCACCAAACCAGCATTGCAAGAAATACTAAAAGGACTTCTGTAAATAGAAGAAAGATCAAAACAATCTAACTACAAATTTAAAAATGGCAATAACTATGTATCTATCAATAATCACTTTAAATGTAAATGGATTAAATGTTCAAATGAACAGACATAGGGTTGCTGAGTGGATAAGAAAGCAAGACCCTTGTATATGCTGTATACAAGAGACTCACCTCAGATCAAAAGACACACACAGGCTGAAAGTGAAGGGTTGGAGTAAGATATTTCATGCAAATGGAAATGAGAAAAAATCTGGAGTGGCAATACTTATAGCTGACAAAGTAGACTTTAAAATGAAGAACACATTAAAAGACAAAGATGGGCACTATATAATAATAAAGGGATCGATCCGACAAGAGGACATAACCCTAGTAAATGTCTATGCACCCATCATAGGAGCACCTAAATATATGAAAGAGATATTGACTGATATAAAGACAGAGATCAACAGTAATGCTATCATAGTAGGGGACTTCAACACACTTCTGACAACAAAGGACAAGTCTTCCAGACAGAAAATCAATATGGAAACGACAGCCTTAAATGACACATTGGACCACTTGGATTTAATCAATATTTTCAGAGCATTTCACCCCAAAGCTACAGAACACATGTTCTTCTCAAATGCACATGGAACATTTTCCAAGATAGACCATGTGTTAGGCCACAAAACAAGTCTTGATAAATTTAAGAAAATTGAAATCATACCAATTGTCTTCTCTGACCACAGTGCTATGAAATTAGAAATGAACTACAGGAAAAAAAACTGGAAGATACACAAATATATGGAGGCTGAAGAACATGTTACTAAATAATGAATGGGTAAACCAGGAGATCAAGGAAGAAATCAAAAGATATCTCGAGACAAACGAAAATGAAAACACGACGACCCAAAATCTATGGGATGCCACGAAAGCAGTCCTAAGAGAGAAATTCATAGCATTTCCTACCTAAAGAAACAAGAAAAATCACTAATCAACAGTTTATCTTCACACTTAAGGGATCTGGAAAAAGAACATCAAAATAAGCCCAGAGGGAGTACAAGGAAGGAGATAATAATGATCAGAGCAGAAATAAATGCAATAGAAACCAGAAAAACAATACAAAAGATCAATGAATCCAAGAATTGGTTTTTAGAGAAGATAAACAAAATCGACAAACCTTTAGCCAGACTCATTTAAAAAAAAAGAGAGGACCCAAATTAATAAAATCAGAAATGAAAGAGGAGAAGTGACAACAGACACCGCAGAAATACAAAAAAATTTAAGAAATTACTATGACCAACTATATGCCAACAAATTTGACAATCTGGAAAAATGGACAATTTTCTAGAGGCGTACAATCTTCCAAGGCTAACTCAAGAAGAAACAGAAAACCTGAATAGACTGATGACCACCAGGGAAATTGAATCAGTAATCAACAATTTCCCAACAAACAAAAGCCCTGGACCAGATGGCTTCACAGGTGAATTTTACAAAACGTTCAAAAAAGAATTATCACCTAATCTCCTCAAGCTCTTCCAAAAAAATCCAGAAGGAGGGAAGGCTCCCAAACACTTTTTACAAAGCCACTATCACCCTGATCCCAAAGACACCACAAAAAAAGAAAACTACAGGCTCAACAAAAATCCTCAACAAAATATTAGCAAACAGAACTCAGCAATACATTAAAAAGATCATACACCATGATCAAGTGGGATTCATCCCTGGTATGCAAGGGTGGTTCAACATCCGCAAATCAATTAATGTGATACACCACATTAACAAAATGAAAAATAAAAATCACATGATCATATCAATAGATGCAGAAAAAGCATTTGATAAAATCCAACAGCCATTTATGATAAAAACCCTTAAGAAAGTGGGAATAGAGGGATCATATCTCAACATAATAAAGGTCATATATGATAAACCCACAGCTAACATCATACTCAATGGGGAAAAGCTAAAATCATTCCCCTTAAGATCAGGAACAAGTCAAGGTTGCCCACTTTCTCCATTTCAATTCAACATAGTGCTGGAAGTTCTAGCCACAACAATCAGACAAGAAAAAGAAATAAAAGGCATCCAAATTGGTAAGGAGGAAGTAAAATTGCCATTATATGCAGATGACATGATACTGTATATAGAGAACCCTAAAGACGCCACCAAGAAACTATTAGAGCTGATAGATGAATTCAGTAAAGTAGCAGGATAAAAAAATGAATATCCAGAAATCAGTTGCATTTGTATATACCAATACTAAAACATCAGAAGGAGAAATTAAAAAAAAAATCCCATTTATAATTGCTTTAAAGACTATAAAATACATGGGAATAAATTTAACCAAAGAAGTAAAAGATCTGTACTCAGAAAATTATAAGACACTGAAGAAAGTAATGAAAGAAGATACAAATAGATGGAAACACATTCCATCTATTCCATCTAACAAATTAACTATATTAATAGGAAGAATTAATATAATTAAAATGTCCATACTACCTAAGGCATTCAACACAATTCCTATCAAACTACCAATAACGTTTTTCACAGAAATAGAACATATAATCCTAAAATTTATATGGGACCATAAAAGACCCCAGATAGCCTAAGCAATCTTGAGAAATAAGAACAAAGTGGGAGGTGTAACAATACCTGACATCAAATATACTACAAGGCTACAGTAATCAAAACAGCATGGTACTGGCATAAAAACAGACACATAGATCAATGGAACAGAATAGAGAGTCCAGAAATAAATCCATACCTATATGGCCATTTAATCTATGACAATGGAAGCAAGAATGTACGGTGAGGTAAAGACAGTCTATTCAATAAATGGTGCTGGGAAACCTGGACAGACACATGCAAAAAAATGAAGCTGGACCACCTCCTTACACCATATACAAAAATAAATTCAAACTGGCTTAAAGAGTTAAATGTAAGATCTGAAACCATAAAATTCCTAGAAGAAAATATAGAAAGAAACTTCACAGACATTACCCGGAGTAAAATTTTTACTGATATATCATATCCCCTCATACAAGGGAAGTAAGAGAGAAAATAAACATGTGGGATTACATTAAAGTAAAAAGTTTTTTCACAGCAAAGGAAATCATCAATAAAACAAAAAGGGACCCTACTGGATGGGAAAAGATATTTGCCAATGATATATCTGATAAGGGGTTAATATCATAAATTTATAAAAAACTCACTCAACTCAACTCCAAAAAAACAAACAACCTAATTAAAAAATGGGCAGAGGACATGAAGAGACATTTTTCTAAAAAGGACATACAGATGGTAAACAGACATATGAAAAAATGCTCAAATTCACTAATCATTAGAGAAATGCAAATAAAAACCACAATGAGATACCACCTCACCCTAGTCAAAATGGCTATCATCAATAAATCAACAAACAACAAGTGCTGGCAAGGATGTGGAGAAAAGGGAACCCTTGTGCACTGCTGGTGGGATTGCAGATTGGTGCAGCCCCTATGGAAAACAGTATGGAGGTATCTCAAAAATCTGAAAATGGAACTACCCTATGATCCAGCAATTCCACTCCTAGGTATCTATCCGGGGAAATCCAAAACTCTAATTCAAAAATCTTTATGCACTCCTATGTTTATTGCAGCACTATACACAATAGCCAAGACATGGAAACAACCGAAATGCCCATCGGCAGATGACTGGATTAAGAAACTGTGGTACATTTATATAATGGAGTATTACGCAGCCATAAAGAAGAAAGAAATCTTACCATTTGCAACAACATGGATGGACCTAGAGAACATTATGTTAAGTGAAATAAGACATACAGAGAAAGACAAATACCATATGATCTCACTTATATGTGGAATCTAAAGAAAATAATAAGTGAATGAACTAATCAGAAACAGTTTTGAAGACATAGAGGAAAAACTGAGGGTTGCTAGATGGGAGGGGTGGTGGGGATAAGGGGGAAGGTGAGGGGATTAGAAAATAGTCAGTAACTAGAAGATGGCCACGGGGTTTTGAAAATTAATTTGGGGAATGTAATCAATAATGTTGTAAAGATTTTGTAGGGTATCCCATGGACACTTGTCTTATTAGGGAGACCACCTCAGGGATGATGTAGATGCCTGATAACTGCATTGCACACCTGAAGCTGAACAATAATGAATGTCAACTACAAGTTTGTGTATATACATATACGTATGTATATGTATATGTATATGTATATGTATATGTATGTACTTACAAGAAGCGGAGTACAGCATTAGGGATAGAGACAGTGGAAATGTAATGGCTCTGTGCGATGTCAGCGGGATAGTGAATGGGGGGAAGGGGTTCACACAGTGTGAGGGATATAAAAGATAAACGTCTAAGTATTACTTTGTCTTGTGTACCTGAAATAAATAAATAAAAAAAGTAGCTTCAGGGCCAATCCCTATCTCAGAATTCCACAAGAAGCAACTCTACTCTTCTGAATACAATAAACCAAGGCAAAACAGTTGCTATTACCATAAAATTATTAGAAATCTCCATGCTTTATTCCAGTTAAGTAAGCACAAGTCAAAAGAAATATTAGGTTTTTCTATTCTTGAACTCGAGTCAATTTTGTTCTTTAGGAAAATGCAGGGCTTGAGAGAAGAGAACTGAGCAGGTTTTTAAAATAAGCCTCATATCTTTGTCTTTTGGTTTTGAAAATCAAATACACATTGGGAAACAAGAATCTGGTGAGCCATCATGTATTTAAATCACAAGCAGAGGCCAAGAGAAAGAGTGATCCACCTTCACCACAATTCACCCTTTTTCTGGCACATTTTCAATTCTCCTCACGTATTTGGAGAGCAGCTCCTCCATAGTTCCCATGAACATCTCTTCTGGAGGAGGACAAGTGAAAAAGGAAGTTTGTCAGATGTCATGCAACCCCCAGTTCCTCAGCTAATCTAAAGGCTGAAAATAGTATGCATCACCTCCCTTCCAATACCTACTTGCAATTCATCTTACCTGCAGCTACCAGCTGATCTTGATTGTTTAATTCTAGTGTTACCAAAACTCATTCCAGACAGGTCTGAGCTCTTGGTAATCACACCCTTCCAATGCCAGGTTGTTGCATACAACCATTCAGTTCTATTCGGTCAAGAGTAACAAGGGGAACCCAAGTGAATCCCATAGGTTCCCAGCATATTTCTCCCTCTCAATTGATAAAAGTCTCCTTACTCCCTCCTGTTGATCAGAATCAATTAACCCTAAGTGATTATTCCTCTTCTCACTTGCTAATTCCTAGGTAAATAGCTCCAGATGACCAATAAGAACCTTGCTGTGAACCTGACATGAATACATTGCCTTTGGTGAACAGGACCATCAAGTCTGAAGAGACTAGAGTTGTCCCCCAAATAGCACAATGTCCCCCAGTGGTTCAATGGGAGTGATGGTATATGGAGTTACTCTTGTTTCCATCCTTGATTCCTGGATGCATCGATTCTCCCAATTAGGTATACAGAACCATATAGAGACTGATGGCTGATACGGTATACTGAGAGATACAAACTCATTCTTGGAAAGGTTTGCCTCTGAGCAGTTGTTTAACCTGTGGGTTATTGGAAAACACTATCAGGTCTACTCCAGTCTCTGTGTCAGAGTATCAGATATAATTAATGGATCCAATGATTATGGGCCCCTTTCCATATATCCTTCACTATGAGGTGAGTTTCATGGCTAGACACTCTATTTTATAGGATCCGATTACTGTGGATCAGGAATTCCATAAAGTATTTGAGGAACTTAGGCAATGTTCAGATCTGGAACCCACTGATTGAAGAGAGAGTCAGATCTCCCGCTGGGAGAACCCTTACACCTCAGCAAGTATATACTAGAGATTCTCCTGGGCCTTACCAAAAGAAACTATAGCCATTTATGTCAGTGATTCTACACTGAGAAAAGGGAAATACTCAGAGCATTTGTGAACACCAGGACACAAGTTCTAAGGTGACAGCGGTAACAGGAGATCCAAAGCAGAATCATTGCTCTCTTGTCACGGGAAGGCATGTAGAGCCCCGTGACATATGGAGCACTGACTAAAGTCTGGCTTACAGTGGGTCCACTGCAGCAGAGCATCATGCAACTGTGAACTCATTTCTCTGGTTCCTCAAGTTAATAATTTGTGCTTAAATACTTGGCTTTTTGGAGTAATCATTCATAATGTATCCTTGATATTTTAATGCGGAAGGCCAAGTAAAAGCCTTTGAAATCTCCTTGCAGCCAAGATTGTATGTAAATAAAAACGATGTTGCAACACAGTACATGTGTTGGCTGTGTGTGCGCGCACGCATGTGCATGTGTGTGTTGGGAGGTGGGGGCACTGGGTGGCAAATGTTAATGTTATTATTAAAGATTTAAGATGCATTTCATATCATATATTTATTTATTTGTATAAAATATATTGATATATTTCTACATTTATTGTATCTGCAGTTCATCAGTTTGATGCCAGAAGAAAAATGTAGGTGGATCATGGGGAATGACTGCAGATTACTGCAAACTCTACTCTATAGTATTCCTGATTGTAGCTAACACACCAGATATGGTACTATTGACAGAGCAGATTAATTGCCAGGCCTCAGGTAAATGGTATAATGATTAGCAATTGAATGCGTATATTATTTTCTATTCCTATCAAGAGATACCAGAAAGTTGACATTAGCATGCAATGCACAATGATATTTACTCAGAGTTTCCCCCAAGTCTGTATTAACAATCCTGTACTCTATTGTTATAAAAGCTGGAGAGTCTGGGACAGCTGAACATCACATAGAACTTTATATTGATCCATTAGGCCGATGACATCATGCTGATCAGGTAGGGTAAGCAAGAGGTGGCTTGTATGCTGTAGGCTTAGTAAGACATGTGCTCAGAGGATGGGAGAGAAATCTCAGAAAGATTCAGGCCTTGACACTTTAATAAAATTGTTATATTTCCAGGGTGAGGAGTATGCTAGAACACACCCTCCAAAAAAGAAGTCAAATTGCTGCTTCCTGCATCTGCTACAAAGAAGGAAGAACAATGTTGGATGGGCTTCTTGGGTTCTGACGACACTAAAGGAGGAAGAAACACTTCTGTAAAATCGAACTGCGTTTCTTTCTCATCCCTGTTTTTTTTTTTTTTTTTTATGTGATGTCCACCAAAATACACCACTGGCCATTTAGTAAAAAAAATAAAAAATAAATTAAATATGCTCATGCCTATAAATCAGTTAGCTTATGTAAAATAAACAAATCGAGGTGGAGGAGACTATAATGAAGTAGTAAGGATGTGATGGTATCAAATTATTAATTAAGGATGTATCTTACTTGCAGGGACAGAATTATAAATGTGAGGTTTTTTTTTTTTATTATTATTATCCAATACTGTCTGCTACTATAACATATCAATTTTTTCTTCTTCCTCCACTTCCAACTGTGCTGTTGTATCTGTTTCATTGATTTACTGCCCATCCAATCAAAATCTGATCTCTCTCATTAGCAAACTGTCATTCACAGCAGAATTTCATTAATTTATTATGTAGTATATGCTTCTTGGTCTTATACTGAACTATAGAACTATTCTACCCTGCCACCTGCAAATTAATATGGTTGTGTTCTCTAACTTGAACACTTCCTTGCTTTTTCACTGGCCATACTAAACATTACAGCCTTCTCAGTTGCAGGTTCCCAGAAAGGGACCAGTTTCTCACCAAATCAGTAACCGAGCAGCACCAGGAGAAGCAGAAAACAGAGGCAGTGGTGGTAGAGCCTGTTTATTGTATCCTTATAAGTATTTTTAATTTTTGCCTGTCGCCACTGAGGATATTATCTTTGTCATTAAATTTGATAAGTTTGCTAAGATGCAGTTCATATTTTATTATCTTGGGTCAATTTTAATTTGTTCTTCTTCTGAGATGATTTTTGTCTTTAATTTGTTTCCTGACTTTGATCAACTTTCATTGCATTGTTTTCCTAATGTTTCTTGTTTTGTTTTATTTTATTTTCTTCTTCTTGTTTTTGGTTCATTTCTGTTGTTGTTTTTTGCATGTCTGATTTTATTTGGGTGTGTGTTTGTTTTTCTGCATATGATTGTTTGAAGATAATCTAATTCAGTCTGGAATGCGGTGTTCCATCTTTCTTTTGCTCCTGTTTTATTTTTATTCTATGGGCTCTAAGGGGTTCATTTTTATCATTTAACACTATGATTTATATTTCCCGTTTTTTCTTCCTCAAAGCATTGCTATAGTTAGTAGTTTTGTTTTTATTTTTCTTCTATTTCTGTACATGTGGTAGAGAGAAGGAAGGCCCTTTTCTGTGATGTAGTGGAGTTCAGTTTCCTTAATGTATGGAGTTGTGAGGAGAGAAAGAAGAGGAGTTTAGGACATTCTTGTGTCTCTTTGATTTCTGCAAATTTCTTAGTTTCCTCCCTTTTTAACCTTTTTTCTTTCCCTGCCATGTCTAAGAGAAACACCCTTCTCTCTTTATCTGCTTCTGCCTCACAAGCTCTGCATCCTCAAAACTGTTACTGTTCAATCCCTTCCATTTTTAACCCCACTCCTAGTAATCAGTATCGTGAACTAGACGTCCCAGATCTGTCATGATAATTTTCATGCTCAGTGATAACTTTTGGAGAGTTTCCTTGTCTATGCACGGTCTAGGCCATTTATTTTTCTCTTCTTTTTCACATGTCCTCTCTTAAACCTCTCTTGCCCTGTTCTACGAACCCACAGGATTGCAGTGGCAGAGATAGCTCTCTTGGAATTTAGAACTTATTTCATTACTTGTCAATAATGTGGATTTTGTGATGTTTTCTGTCTTATAAAAACCCTGAAGGTAAGCATTGTGTATGGTTTTATATGTACTCCCTGTTAAATTTATGATTTTGGGGGGAAGCTATTTGAACAAATTTGGATTCACGTGGTTACCATTATCCTTCAGTTCTAAAGCTCACTGTTTTCATACTAACTTGCTATTCACCTTGTACTTGCCTTTTTCTGCGTTTTATTTCTTCATTCTGTTGGCCTTAGAGTTTCCTTATTTATTGGTTTGAACTCTTTTTATATTAAAGATACCAATTCTGTGTTTTTTTAGTTGCTATAGCTGTATGTCAATAACTTGTGTCCTTTCTATTTTAATTGTCTATGTTATGATTCACTGATTGTTATTAAATAACATTTGATTTAGTAGCAACTTTTTGGAGACTAAATTTTTTGCAAGGTAACTATGGTAAGAAAGTAAAATTTAGGTCCTTTGAGCAGCCAGTACAGTCAAAAGGCACTAGTATTTCCCTCAGTGTATTACTTTGATTATATTTCCTTAAGTTGTAGAATTCAGTGTAATTACAAAATTAGTTGTACATTTTGAATTTTATCTTGGAGATGAGAATTGGTTATTAGTTAAAAAATATTCCAGGTGATTCCGTTCTTTTTTTCCTTTTTTCTTTTTCCTCCTTATTTCGTTATACAATGCAGTTTTATTCTTTTATACAAAAAGTGACTTGTATATCTTTTAATTTTTATCTGGGTTTTCTTTGTGGTCTAATTTTTAATTTTTCCCCCAAAGAACTGCATGACCATTTGACAAATGTGTGTTCTTTGAAGTTAGTATATATTTATTAACTAAAGCCCACTATTTTTACATTATATTCATTTATTATTATTACCTAAGGTATAAATTCTACATGGTCTACAATATTCTAGGCTTTGAATGAGTGAGTAAACATTTATGGACGAATACTCCTTTTTTTATCCATCCAGTATATTTGTATTGAGCATCTCTGACACGGGAGTTGTACTAGGTTTGAGGGTAAAAACATAGGTAAAATCAGATATTTTCATGGACCCAATATTTTTCACAGACTAGGGGATAAGATAGCCTCTTGTCCATAATCACATAGAGTTACATTTATCAATTGTGTTAATACTTTCCTGAGAAGATGGAACAGAAATCTGCAGAGGCTTCCTTGAGGAAAAGATATTTGAACTGATATATTATAGCTGTGAAGATTGAAGGTGGTTGTGATTGATGAGTATTGTAGGTAGAGGTAACGATAAAAAAAAAAAAGACTGTGGGTTGTGGTAACTACTGAACATAATGAAGAAAACTCAGAGGAAAATACTGATACATAAGACTAGAGAGGTACAAATACTGATACATAAGACTTAGAGGTTAGATCACTCAAAGTTTTTTTGTTTCGTTTTTTGTCATGTTAAGGATTTGGGGACTTCATCAGAATAAAACAAACAAACAAAAAAACAAAAAAACAGAAAGCTGCTTAAAAATTTTAAGTAATAAGTGGTCTGATATTTTAATTTCAAAAAGAGTACTCTAACTACAAAATAGTTTCTCAACTACCAATCTCTCAGGCACTTGAACAAAAGAAACAACATTGTCCAAATGCAAATAACAATACATTTTAGAAATATCTAACATGAAATAAGTAAAATCTAGAAGACCAGATACCAGGATGGCAGTTAGAAGGCAACATAGCAGAGGTCAAGGAGAAACATTGTTTATAATTAATGCAGTGACTGGAGAGATAGGAAAAGTGAACAAAGAAAAACAGTTTGGGAAGGAAACACAATATATCTCAATGGATTGGATAGTGGAGGATGAAAATTGGAGTGTTTACTATAAAGTAATAATCAAAGTCAGATGTGTGTGAGATCACGAACTAGAGTGAGAAAAAAAGCTACAGGGAAGTGTATTATAAGGAATCTAATACATAATGGCTTGAAAGAACTCAGGGAAGAACTTAGCAGATGAATATTAGAAATATTAGGGAAGACTCGTTCTTGAAAGCTTAGAGAAAAGAGTATTTCCAGAACAAGAGCTTAATCATAGAGCCTATCTTAGGATCCATTGTATATATTTGAATATGCACTAAGAATTTGATGGTTTTAATGGATTATTACTAATTATACAGAGTGCTGTATACGATACAATTTTAGTTATATATAAATTTGAGTGTGTGTGTGTGTGTGTGTGTGTGTGTGTGTGTGTGTGTATAAAGAACCATGCTGAAGTATTTAGATATGGGATATCTTGGTATAAGTACTTTAAAATATTTCATAAAATTATAAAATCAAATGAATTAAATTAAAGACAGGCTCCATTGTATCACATACTACTGTGAGTCTCATTTAGATGCTGGATGGGCAGTGTCTTTTGCATTTAACAACAGAGAGATAATGGTCTGCTTTGGTATACTGATGATAGAGAAGAGGGAGATATTGGAGGAGGAAGAAAAATGAAAAGAAAAAAACGTTACTGAAAATGGTAAGTAGAGATAAATTCTCAATAAAACTTTCAGATAGCACCAATGAGGAAAAAAAAATGTTTTGTTTTTTGTTTAAAAAATTGATTATGTTTAAAAGCTAGTGGAGAGAATCCAGCTGAGAAGGAGAATAATAATTAATAATGTAGCTAGTTTATTGATGAATCCATTGGGGTATAAACATGAAATAATTTTATTTTGCACAGACACTGCTTTTTTATTCGACTATGTGGAATCTGGATTTCCCATCAGGTTTGGTGTTACTTAAAGACAGCTTCTTCAGATTCCATAAATTTTATGCCACTTTCAATTCCCTTTAAGTCTTAGTGAATTCATTTCCAAAACTTCAATCACAAACTTGACAAATTTTGGCTCTTGCCTAATTCCCAGCCAAGCTTCCTCTGTGGTCTGCCTATTGTACAGAGGTGGTGTGGGAGCAGGACCTCACAGTGGGGCGCCTTCTTCCCTGCCTTCTAGTTCTGCTGTTGTTGGGAGCAGACAGGAGACACATATCCCCTTACGTGATTATCATATTGCTGATAGGAAGGCATCCTTTGCCAGAGACTAGTTCATTCAGCCTTCTATTTGATAATGATAAATTGTGCTTGTGTGGTGGCCTCCATTCAGTTTGAATTGACACCATCTTGGAAGAGTATTCAGTTTTATCCATCCTCCTTACTATCAAGAATCCTTGTAGAGAAACAGCCATGACTCCCTTCACCTGTCAAAATATACCCTCAACACCTTCTTCGGTTGGACATTCCATCATTTGACCCATCAGCCACTTGGGCAGGCCCATTGTTTTAGCCCATGAAGTTAGAAGCAACTCTGAGGTCTTCATCTCCTCACTTAATGAGCTACAGAGAATAGACATAATGCAGAGATTGTCCCTACTTCTTTTCACGCACACAACTTGGGGCCATAAAGTCCGCTGTCACTTATTATACCACAGCGCTTCCTGCATTCAGAAACCTATCAAAAGGGACTTCCATCATTCCGTTCAAGCATTCACCCAAAGCTATGGGTGCCCCATAGGAAAACTCCCCATGTCTTTCTCCTATTCAGGGATGATCTGAAAAGAAGGGGGCACCATGCTCTGAGCTTCCCAGGACATTTACCCATGATCTTTCTGAGCACACTGTGTGGCTCCAATGGTGGAACCAGGGTGAGCATGTGCATTCAGCATTTCTGCAAGCATCCAGTTACAGAATGAGACTTACACTTCCTATTCTAGCAGGGACACATCACACTTTCAAGTGGTTCTCTTGGAACTCCCTTTAATTGGTTTCAGGGAAGAGTGAGCCTCTCTCACTTGTCCCAAAAGAAAAGGCTACGGTGGGAGGGAAGGGTTAGTGTGAGAGTTTGTAGAAATGGATGGGTTCGGCAAGCCCTTTGGGCGGACTGCTGGTCTAGCTACTAGTGGCACACTAGAAGCCTTCTTTCTGCTGTGGCTCTCAATGCTCTTTGTTTCTCAATCTTCAACCTCTTTACCTATACCAGCCATGTGCTGATAAACCAATGTGTGGTTTGGTGGGGGGAAACTTTTCGTATTTATGGATTTTTGTGATGTATATATGCCACTGTAGCCTATTTCAAGATATCAATGTGATGTCACTGAACACAGAATTGGGAAAGGACCCACACAATTGGCTTTCAGGCGTCAGGAGATGCCAGAACCAGCACACCATTGTCTGCAGCTGTGGGGCAGCAAGAAAATTGAAAAGCTATATTAATTGTCCAATGAACAATTGCTCCAATGAAAAAACAGGATGCTAAGATTTCAAAGTTTTCAATGGGAGTTCTTTGCATAAACCTAAAACAATTTTGAAAATAGGATAGCAAGAGGAATATTGACTAAAGTGTCTTTTGTACTTTTTTACAAGTAAATGTCTACATTTAGTTGTTTAACATAATTTGTCAGTGCTGTTGCCCTAACAAAGACTGATTTATATGTGTTATGTGTGTGTGAATAATTGAACAGCTTTATTGTGATATGTGTCACATACCATACAATTTACTCATTTAAAGTGTATAATTCAATGGGTTTTAGTATAGTCACAAAGTTGTGCATCCATCACCACAATTTTAGAACATTTTCATCGTAGCTCAAAGAAACCCTGTTCCCCTTAGCAATCTCTAACAATCTCCCTGTCTCCCCTAGACAACAAATTATCTACTTTCTGTCTCTGTAGACATGTCTATTTTGGACATTTCAAAATAATACAAGGCAGTCCTTTGTGACTGGCTTCTTTCATTTACCATGTTTTCAAGGTTCATCCATGTTGTAGCATGTATCATTTTTAATGGCTGAATAATATTCCATTGTATGGCTATACCACATTTTTATACATTCATCAGCTGATAGACATTTGTTGTTTCCACTTTTGGCTATTATGAGTAATGTGCTTGAAATACTTGTGTACATTTTTTGTGTAGATATGTTGTCATTTTTTTTTTGGATGTATACTGAGGAGTGAAATTTCTGTAGCATACGACAACTCTATGTTTAACTATTTGAGGAACTGCCAGATTGTTTTCCAAAGTAGCTATGCTATTTTTCATTCCTATCAGCAGAATATGAAGGTTCCAATTATCTCCATGTTCTTGTTAATAGAAGTTGTTAACAGCCTTTTTGATTATAGACATCCTGATAGGTATAAAGTTGTATTTCATTATGGGTTTTATTTGCATTTCCCTGATGGCTAATGAATGTGTATATAGTTTTACACAAATGCATAACAGTGTTAATATTACATAGGCCTTATTTTTAATGTCATCTTCATTTTTCTTTTCTTTTTTACATAACTCCACTTTTCCCTGTCTTTGTTCCGACACCCATACCTGCTCATTCTGCCTAGTATTGGATAACTCAACATTACCCATTAGATTTTATTCATTTCATATTTATTATCTGTTCATATAATCATCTAAAAGCGTATATACATACAAATGTGTTCTATGTTTATATAGAAACATATATGCTTCCTCATAGGACATGTTTTTCTGCATATCACATTCTTCTAAATAATCCCTAAGATAAATTTCTCCAAGTCAACTCATTATTTTCAACTGCTTCATGTGAGCCATAGTTTGAATTTACCATGATATCCATGGATAAGGCCAACCATGGCCTTGTCCATGGATATTATAAATATTTTAAGTTATTTTTTTCCCCTTTGAATGATGCTATAATAATCATCCTTGTACCTTTGTCTTATGTACTAAGGTATGTATTCTTATAGATTGAGTTCCAGGATAACATAGCTGAATCAAAGGGTCTATGTGGTTTTAATTACAGATGCTTCTTGACCTAACGATGGGGTGACCTCCTGATAAACTCATCATTAAGTTGAAAATAGTGTAAGTGAAAAATGCGTTTAATACACCTAATACAGTAATACACCTACTGAACCTCATTGCTTAACCAGTCTACCTTAAACGTGCTCAGAGCTCTTACATTAGCCTACAGTTAGGCAAAATCACCTTGGCGCTGCTGTCCAGCAACACAAGAGAATATCTGCTGCATAAGGCTAACTCAGAGAAAAAACAAAATTCAAAATTTGAAATATGATTAATACTGTATGTGTATCATTTTTGAATCATCATTAAGTGGAAAAATCATAAGTCAAACCATCATTAGCTGGGGATCGACTGTACACCAGATATTGACATTTCTCTTTCGAAGGATATAGCACTGCATATTTCTGATAATACTATATAAAAGCATCTTTTGCTCATATTCCAGAAACAAAATCAAGAAAAAGTTCTTCCTCGCTCTTCTTTATTCATACATTTCCTTGCCAGTTCTAGGTGTTTATTTTTCTATACAAATATTCAGATTATTTTATCCCATTAAAATACTATTGGAATTCTATTTTTTTAAAGACATTTTATTAAAATATAGCTAACCTAAATATGATATTAGTTTCAGGTGTACAGCATAGTTATTCAATATATTTATATATCTAAAGTAGTGGTAACCGTGATAAATCCAGCAGCCATGTAACCCCATCCCACACTATCACAATGTTATTGACTATGTTCCCCGTGCTGTACGTTACACCCCCATGACTTATTTGTTTTATACCTGAAACATTGAACCTTTTATTCCCCTTCACCTCCGCCTCCCTTTTTAATTTTTTAATTACAGTGGACATTCAATATTATTTTATATTAATTTCATTTGTATAGCATAGTGGTTACACATTTATATAATTTAAGAAGTGATCCCCCTGACTAGTCTAGTACCCACCTGGCACTGTACATAGTTATTACCATATTATTGTCTATATTCTCTGTGCTTTACTTTACATCCCCATGACTATTCTGCAACTATCAATTTGTACTTCTTAATCTCGTCACCGTTTACACCCTACCCCCTAACCCCGCTTCCATCTTGGTATTTTAATTGAACTTGGATCACATTCCTATAATAATTTGGGGACAAAATATATTTTTATTATTTTAAGTCTCTCCATCAAAGAACACATAATACTTTTTCATTTGTTCAGATATTTTGTGACTGTCAATGTGTTTTTATACGTTTATTTATATAGTGCCTGGACTTTTTACATGGCTCTACTTTTTAAATTTATTCTGAAATATTTTATATTTCTAAACCATTTTATTGAAATATATTTTTCACATTTCTAGGTTATATTAAAGGATTAAATTATATGCAATGTTAAGTATATAGATAAATAGATAGATGTCCTAGAAACACATTCTGCACACTAAGATGAGATACTTATACTACAGGCATTGCAAGGACTGAGATAGGCTAAGATAAACGTTGGTAGAATGACTTATGCTAATTATATATTTTTCTTCATTCTCTCCATGCCAGTACACAAAGTTGACTTTTACACAATTATATGGACCTCTGATAAAATGTTACTACATTTGAGTGGTGTTCTCAGTATTATTATCAAATATCAAATGCTAAATAAAGCCATCTTGAGAAAAGCGTAAGTTATGGAAATGAAGAAAACAATTGATGGAAGAAATATATTTCTTAATTGCATATAAGTCTCCACAAATCTTAACTTTATATTAAATTTTAGTAAAGAGAAATTGAATGGGTTAGAATTTTGTGTGAAAAGGAGCTCCTATTATTTATTTATTCAATCATTTATTTATTAACCAAATAATTATTGAACATCAACTATGTATAAGACTTCAGGCCTAGCTACCTTGCAGCATTCATTATTGTGAGAAAATTCATATAATAAACAAGTAAAATAAAACTTGGTAATGATAAATGCTAATGAGAAAAATAAAATAGAGAAATGGAGTATGGAAAAAAGTGGTAGGCCAGGATTCAATCTCTGAAGGTGTGTTTCAAGAAGATCTCACAAAGCAGTCATTTGAGTGAAGACTTGGAAGAGGCGGGAGAGGGAACCATGCAGATTTCATGGGGCGGGGGAGAGAATTCCAAGCAGAAGAAACAGAAATAGGTGTTCAAACTATTTATTAGTTCTGTTTGGTTTTCCGTAAGGCATGTTCATCTTTTAAAGGCATTACTACAGTGATTGCTTCCAGATGCTTTGATGCTAGCTTCCCATGAAAGCCTTCAGTTTCTCATCAGAGATTACATTAGGAAATTTGCTGTCAATACTTGGTTATTGTAATTGTGTTACAGCTGGGTGCCTGGTAAATACTGAGTCTTAATCTTTATGGAGCTAGACAACATGTGTTTGAAAGTTGCCACAGTTTATATCTCTAGAAGTAGAGAGGGATTCAATGTACTTTTGGCAGATTTCCTTTTGTTTGGGAAAAATCACTAATTAGGGTTCCTTAGTTACACAAATACAAGACCAGTAGTTTCATTGTTCTTGGAGGAAATTGTAAGGTCACCATAACCAGAATTTATTAACTCAAATTACATTTATTAACAGAAATATGTCTCTGAAATGTCAGAGATTTATTTTTCTCTCTAAAATATGAATTTAGGGTATGAAGTGTTCAAGATACTATGTATATTATTGGTTAAAGGACATGATTTTTGTTTAAGCATCTGGTCCATGACATTGGAAGTCTAGACCAAGGTGATCAGATTTATTGTCCTGAGAGGTCTGATAGGCTCTTCGCACAGTGGGGGATAAGTCAAGGAATTGATTGAGCTCCTTGCACGGCTGCCTCTATAATAGTGAATCTCTTGATTCACTATAAATATCAGATTTGTCTCAATTAACAGATCTTGTAGGAGGGTGAGTATAGCTGCAGCATGAATATACACATTTGACAGCTTCTAGTTGAAAGAATGCCAGGTGAGTGATAAGATTACTCAGATTTCTCCTTTTTATGGGCCTACTGTGATCTGAGAACCTCAGCTCAATTAAGGGCTCACCAACCATTCTTCTGTGCACCCCGGTGACTATCCCCCAGTAGTGTGCAGAGAAGTCCAGTCAGGACGTGGCTCATATTCCATAACATAGTGTGGAGTTACCTTGGGAAATGACGGATGCCCTTGGTCAGGCCTAAAGGACCTGAGGCACGGTGGGAAGAATATTCACAGAGAGGCTTGCGTGAGAAAAAAATGTGAGATGGCACTAAGAACTTATAATAAATATATGTGCTTATATGTAGCCTAAATCACCGTTGATATTTCAGTGTATTCTACTTTGCTGGCATATTGGCAGCCTGAAACTTATCAATGGGCCTAATATGGATCAAATTTCAAAAATCAAAGGGACTCCATATTTTTAATTCAGAGTCTATTTTTAACTGAAAAGATATTGTCACCTCCAACAATTTTTTAAGTTCGAAATACAAATGGTTTTATGTTCTAACTTATTAATTATAAAACTACCTCTTTCTTAAAAAATAAAATACTGTAGAATTAAACGACAAAAGTGAAGGATCAAAACTACCCACTGGGAGTCACTTTACAAATAACCTCAATGGTTCTAGAACGGAGATTGGAGAACTACAGCCCATAAACCAAATCTGGCAAGCTACCTGCTTTTGAAAATAAAAATTTATTGGAACAGTCACACTCATTGATTTGTGTTTTGTTTATAACTGTTTCACACTGTACGAGTATATTCAGAACTGAGTATTTGTTAAAAAAAAAAAAAATGGTTGGCAGAGCTTAAAAATATACTATCTGGCCACGTAGTGAAAAATTTTCCTGATACCTATTCTAGACTATCTCAATGTATTTGCTTCCCTGGATAAAAATTCTACTTTTACAGTGTTTTTTCCCCCCTCTGGTTGTTTTTGTTTTTGTTTTTAGCAACAATTGCTTAATGAAATATAGATATTGTACATTATAGGGATTATTTTAATATTTCCCCCTTTTCTTTCACCCTGAGAGTTACAATTTCCGTTTCATACTCTGTTGTTTTTTATAATCTCTCTTCTTATGGTTTTATCTAGGAGAGCTTTTCCCCTGTAGTTCAAATATGTTTCTCTAACTCTTCTCAGATAGTAAAATTTCCTGACAACCTATTCTTCCCTGATATAGAAAGAGATTCTTGTACATTACCTATCAGTCTTTTATCACAAATCATGAACCAAAAATATAAGTACTGCTTTTCAATGCTATCTTCCTAGCCAATGCTCTTCATACTGTCTTTTCTCCTATAGTCTGAACACAATTGAAGCAAGAGTTAAAATCCATCCCTCCTCTCCTTTCCAGACTTCAAATCCACTAGAGATTCCAATATTTATCTTATTTTAAGATCCGTCCCTAAGTGAAACAACATTGAATTCCCAATTCCTTAAAGAACCAATTGCTTTTCATGTCGATTTGTCCTGAAGTAAGCTATTGTATGGTATCTCCAAATCAATGTTTACCCTGAGAATTGTAGAAATATCAGAAGAAAAACTTGAAATACAGTTTTTTAAACCAATTTGATTCTTTCACATAAATTATTTTCTATTGTTTAAGACTATCTGTCTCTAAAGTTAAAAAGGCAATAGAGTGACAGTGGTCTTTTCTGCTTCTGTCGTAAGTTCTCCTTTAATGTTTTCCTATTTCTTTCCATTTATGTTCTCTTGCACTTGGGAAAAATACTTTTTACAAAGAGCTGCTTTACGCACCTGTCTTCTTTGAATATCTTGGAATGTAAGCTCCTTGGAGGGAGGACCTGTCTCTTTTACATGTTAAAGACCTGACACAAAATGAGCCCTAAATAAATGTTAAAACATCATTAGACCAAAAACTTCAATCATTCTCAGTTTAGAACAAGAAGACTGGGGAGGTAGTGACAGCTGGAGTCTACTTGAGACGTCGATACCTTTGGGTGCCTTTGTCAAGCTACAGCCTGAGGCCCCTCTGTTGAAGAGATAATAGAAAATATGAAATGTACCGACAGGTGACTTAAGCAAGAAAAGAAGTGAATATGAAGGAAAGTGCCTATGGGGCAGAATATTTGAAAAATAGTTGGTTAGGAAGAGAAGAAAATCACATAGTAGAGTTTGGTTTTTCAAATTTCTGTGAAAGGTAAATACAATAGTTTTAATTATAAGTTTGAAGAGAGAATACATATTACTTTCAACAAAGAAAAGTACTACTGGCAAAATGATGCTTTATAAAATACAAACTGCTGCCTTTGATGTGAAGTAGTCAAGACTGATGGATACCAGGACAGAAAGAATTCCCTAAACACTGAAAGCATTAATCTGTGAGATGTCTGAGATGTATGAGAAATGTATGCACACCTGAGGTCGATATGTGAACAACAGGAGGGAACTCATGGTTATAAAAATATTATTAAGGGAGAAAAAAAATCACAGTCCCTGCAATTGTTTATTAATTACAGGATTAATCGAGCAGAATTTGAGAGGTGGATGGCGTCAGAAATGGGTAAGAGTTGCTTGGATGTGGGAGGAGGGAACTTAATAAACATTTTTTGTCAGTATATACACTTTGCTTTCTTTGTCTCTTGCTTATTTTTTCATAATATTGCAAATTAAATATACTTAAGTTTTCTTATAAAAATCCCATGGACAATCAAGACATGATAATTAAATTTAAGAATAACAATAATCTTCAGTTCAACAGCTTTTAAATTGAGCATAATACACTAACTGATGATGGATCTAAGTTAAAGCACAGTCCCGTCTCACACTTCCATACAACACTGCCCTTCATCTGATGGATCTTCATTACTCTGCCCTTGCAAAAGAAAATGACTTATTTCACTGTCAGTTAAGGGTAAGACTCAGAATAACTAGCCAGGTGAGGTTGAATATGTATCTAGTGATCTACAGATCTCTCTAACAAAAAAACATAATGTTCACTGGTAATATTAAAAGTTTAATTTTAAGCAAACAACAAATAATTTGTAGTAGGAGCATGCTTGATTGCTTAGAATTTGATATCTGTTACTCAAGATAAGAGATTTCTTATTGCTTAAGGCCCTGTTGATAGGCGAAAAAGGATTATTTCTTCATAACATGTTGAGTGAGAATTTTTGTTTTCATGCACATTTTTAGCTGCAAGAAAATCACATCTGATCACAATCTGCAAATTTTCATATTCTGGATTCAGTCTTGCCACCAAATAAATGTTAGATAATCGTGAAAACGCAGTTTTTACGTATGTATTCCTTGTGGAGTAACAACCAATCTGGCATCACCAGGAAAGGTAATGAGAAGTGTAATTATTTAGTATAAATGAATTCAGCAGTGGCTATTTTCCATTTGAAAATACCACCTGTTTCTGTTAGCATTTCCAGACTTCCCATTTATGATGCCCTGTTCAGAGTATTTAGATAGTACCTAATTGTAAACTTAGGAACTAGGGTTGCGTTTAGTAACTCATAAAGACAATCAGGATAATATTAATTAAAGTTACATGATGAAAGTTAATCTAAAGTAGTAAGTGAAAAATGTACAATTTTTGTCAGGGTATTTTGTTAAATGGAAAGCCAAGTTTATAAGGTAACTTAAAAGGAAAGATAAAACCTGGTATGTGAAGACGTGGTTAATACGTAAGTACGTTTGAAAGTTTGACAAATTTCCCTTGTCAAATGAAGCTAGAATGGATATCTTCAAGTTCCATATATTTTGTGGCATTTTAAATTTCCCCTTTGCACTTGTTAAAAGCAAGACTCTTTCATCATACCTTGTAATATGTAGACAGTAGCTTCTGTGAATATAGACTAGATTTTCCCATTGACAGATAAGTTGAAGTGCCCTTGAAACTCATAAAAAATATATTTTATTGTTACTTAAATGTTTTCCTGGTAATAAATTGAACAACAATGTCATTCTAATCCTTCAATAGTATAGCAAAATAATTGTATTACAATTTGTGGTCAGAGTAAATATCTCTAATTCTTTAATGTGCACATTTTTATAGAATACATTTAGAAAGACAAAAAAGTCAAATATTTCACTAGAAAAGTTGGTTTAAATAAAACAATTAACATTTATGGAATTCTAAATACACATTTGTAATGCAGGATATTTTCCTGTGGCTGTGCTTTGTTAGTCTTCTAACATTAAAATTCAGCAAAGTAAATTGAGCACAATAGCAAAAATAAAACTTCACAGTTCAATTAGGTGTCTGTTTATATATTTAGCTCATCTGCCTTTCTGAAGAAACACTTTATTTAGCTAAGGCCATATTGCATAGGGTTTTATGTTTGGAATGAATCTGATTACAAATAAAAACAGAAGTAAACTTTAGCAAATAGCTTTGGAATAATAAACCTGCTACCTCTAAAAATTGAATGTAAAACGGTTATTCAGTTCCTTATCTGATGACATATGACTTTACTATGGTCCCAGTCAAGCCCACGATCAATAGAAATGTTCCCCAATACCTGGTGTTTCCTTTTCTCAGATATGCTCATTAAGTAGGCCTTTATTCAATGTCTGAGAAAATAATTATGTGAACTCTACCTGTGCTTTGAATTATAATTCCTTCTCTCTTCACCTCAACAGTCACCCACCACTTGTGAAATCAATCTTTCTCTTCAACATTTAATCACATTTAATGTTCTCCCTTTTATAAAATTAAAACCACATGACATCTTCAAAAATAATAAAAGCAACTATCTCAACTTCACTTCCCCTTGTCCTCCAGCGATCACCTCATCACTCTTCTACCATTTTTAGGCGATCTTTTTGAGAGTTCTCTGTACTCACCATACTGTTATCTCCTGCTCACTCCTTACTCCTTAGCCCATATCAGTATTTTATCCCCTAGAGTCTTTCTTAAAAAATAATTTTTGCTAAGGCTTCTGTGACCCTCAAGGCATTACATTAATGAAGATTTTTCAGTTTTCTTACTTGAAATCTCCATCATTCAAATTTCTTGACAGCTTGATCCTTTTTAAAGCACTCTCTATCCACATGGTCCTGGTTTTCTTCCTATGTTTTTTCTGACTAATTCTTTTCTTTTTCATTTGCATCCTTGTTATCACTTACCTGACCATTAAATTTTGAGGTATTCATTTCTTGACTTAGTCATAGTTATTTTCTTAAGAAACATCTCAGGTATATTCCAATTCATTTCCATTATTACATGATGACTCGATTTTATATATAAACTCCTGAATTCTCCTACGAACTTCAGATCTATATAAAATTTTATCTGACTTACATATGTATGACACAATTGAAGCTAAATATATACAAAACCATACTCACATCCTTTTTCAACCATGGCTGCATAGAATATTCCTAATCAAGAATAGTGCAACACTGAGTTAAATTGCCCAAGTCAAACACATAGCCATTTTTCATGGTTTACAGTTTTGAAGCTCTAAGTATCCCTCTAAAACATGTGGCTTTACTTTAGTGTATTATCAGCTCTCACCTGAACAACAGAAGTACCTCATCTCCTTGTATCTGCTATATAACCACTTTCCACGTCCCAATTTCTTGCCCACATTGCAATGAGACTGACATATTCAAAATGCAGATCTGATCACAAAATTCTTCAGTTGCCTCTCATTCATATAATAAAAAATACAATTCCCATCAAGCCATTTCTGATCTGTACTCTTTCTAACTCTACTGCTTCTTTTCCATTTTCCTGTTCAATTGCTGCTCTTCAGCAACACCAGTGTCTCCATGTTGCTTGAAAACTCTGTGCTGTTGTTTTGTTTGTTTGTTTGTTTTTTCCTACCACAGTCAGGGCCACAGAACACAGGTTGGGGCCTTATTGGAAAAAAAAAAAAAAAGTGCTTTTCAAAGTCTCCAGTAAGCATAAACTGCCTAAAATCTGTGCACAGGGTCAGGGTCCCCTTCAAGATTACCAACTCCTAGAAATGTAATTTGGCACATTATTCTAGCACAAATGAACCTGTTTGTAGGACCTAAGTATTGCTGATCCTTTTGACTGGAATGCATTCACTCCAGACTTATACCTAATATACTACCTATCCTGTAAATTTCACCTCGGGATCATTTTTATAAGGAAGTCTTCCTTAAAATGTCATTTTTTTTCCCTTAACAATCAATCAAGGCCAATTTCCTCTATAATGTGGTTGCTCTATATTATCTTAGTGTGAAATGATTTGTGTTATTGTTCTAATTTTGCTAATATCAGTCTCTTCTACTAAGCCATAGATATGAGATTGGGAATCATAGGTATTTTTTTGTTTGTTTGTTTTGTTTTGTTTTGCTTTATCATTTATCTCCAGGATCTAACCCAAATCCCAAAACATAGTAGGTGCTTAATAAAAATATGTTTAGTCAATCAATGGATGACTTGATAAACTAATCCATTACTGTTTTGGTGCTTGGGGCTGATAATCATTTCTTGCTCCTCCAAGATTCTGAACCAATAGAAAAAAAAAATATGTGTAAGGAATAGAATAAAGATCAAACAAATTGTGGGAACTGGATTATGAAATTAGACCTGCCCAAATTTTCATCTCCAAAACCTCTTCAGTTGAAATTATCCAAATCATGGATAAAACAATGGAAAAACAGATTTCTTTTTCTCTTGGATTATTTCATAAAGGAAATCAAGCTAAGAGAAAAGCATCGCAAATTGTGAGTAAACCCACTGCACAAGAGAGACACAACATGATTAGGCTGGGTCTGTGCAAATATCCTCTTCCCAATCTCAGCAACGATATAAATCCCTCATCCTTATACCAGAAATGGGAATAAGGGTCACGGAGAACACATAGATCATGCCCACTACTGTCTCACACCTTGTTCAGGGGCCATTGAATTTCTCTGCTCGCTCAGCTTACCTCTGCCCGTAATGGTTCTGCACATCTTCCCAAGGCTCCCTGCCTCCTTCCTGGCACTAGCCTCAGCCAACTATTACAATGTTAGGTCACAGAGTGTGCTTGTCCCTATTTGGCAAAGTCACTAGTCCAAATCTCAGCTAACTTGCACTTTCCCTTTGGGGACATATAGAAATGTCTGGGTCGCATTTTTGCCACATGACAATTAATGTGAGCTCAAGAGAGGATATACACAGTTCTTCCCACTAACCATTCTATACCACTAAGGATTTTTTTTTTTCCTTTTTCTTTTCCTTTTTTTTTTTTTTTTTTTTTTTTTTTTTTTGAGGAGACCACTACTTTAATGATACCCAGGACTTAGGTGTCATGTTGCATAGAAGAGGAGAGGAAAGCTTCATCCTGAACTGAGTCACTGAAAAACTGCATTTATACAGCAATAACTAACAATGTGCTTTTTGCAGAATAGGTACTCAAAATAAAGGTAAGTTGTATCATGTCTTTTAATCCAATTGTTTTAACACCCAGAATTGGGCTTAGAAATATTACACTCTATTTTAGAGATGATTTTCCCTCTAAAAACCAAGATGTTTGCACATGCTGCCAACCAAAAACTACCTTGGCAACAACAGATTGATGTTCTTTCTTTACTGAAACATCCATTTAGGGACATAGTTATACTAACGATGGTCTAAATAAGTCCAACTCTGTTTTTTGCCCACTAATTTGTACAAATGCACATGACCTTTTATTTTCTTATATGATATTAGATATAAATTATGTTATAGATGTAATACCAATTCAAAGACTAGGAGAAATGTCTTAGTTTGGTCAATTTATGGATTAAAATTAAGAAAACATTATTCAGCATTTTGTTTAAAAATAGTAGACATTGTATGACCAAAAACATGCACACCAACACACACAGACATGCATACACTAATTTATTCAGCAGTACACACAATCTGTTTCACACTGACCTTTTAAGTTAAAGAAAATGATATTCAGAAAATCAATAAGAAAGTGACAAGACCGCTAGTGTTGATTGCATCAAATGCAAGAGGGACTTCATAAGTCATTAGACAAGGAGTCAGCATGCCTACTTCTTAGTCAGATTTACCTACCTGATATTTTAACATTCTAGTTAGCTAGGTAGTTGACTACAGGGACACTAGTGGTAAGTCAGAATGGTTTTATTTTACAGGGTTTTATTTGCAACTTGGTGTTATAGTGCAACCTGGTGTTCATTCACCCCCTTTCCCCAATTTATATATAAATCTCTAATTTCACTGTAGTAAACAACAAACCAACAGAAGTATACATTATTACTGGGTGTAGCAAGAAGTGGTTACTTTTTTCTAAGTAAAATTCCTTTATATCTATGGAAAATAAAAAGGAAATTTATTTACCCTGAATTTATTGTAAAATAATCTAAATTCAATTGGTAATTTTTGAAAACTAAAAACTTTGCATGTAGCAAAACCAAAGGCTTTTTCTGTCTATTTTCTTTTGGAAAATGTATGTATATTATTAATTATGTCTAAATAAGAGAATAGCTACTTGGAAACGTAAAATTGTAGACTCATACCATACCACATATTTTGGAAAATGTTTTTGAGTTCTAATAATAAAAGAGTAACTTTGGAATTTCTATGATCTTATGGTAAGGCTTTGTCAAGTTTAGGGAATACAGTGTCCCCTGAAATAAATATATTTTAACCAGCTGGTACTAGTCTTATTCTTGTTGCTTATCATATCCGATTTTCTCTAGTTTATAAAAATGTCTAAAAGAGCTAGAAACCAACCAGGCTTTCCCATTCACCCCTGAAATGTGACAAAGTTACAACTGAAGCATTGTTTTCAAGTTTACATTTGGGCCATCATATTTCCCAGACCCACACTGGTCTGAATAATAGCTCAAAATACAGATCCTAAGAGAAATTAACTGTAAAAGATACACCAAGCCAGACACCAGTTATATGGGTAAGGACAGAATGCATTCAGCAATAACTATTGCAAGTGGGGAGATGGTCCAACATGAACTTAACTGAACTCCACCCAAACAAAGGGCAGTAGACTTTTTAAGACTGGGCTATGGTCATGGAAAGGCACTGAGTGGTGGTAAGGGGATGCAGTTCATGTCACCAGGCCATCTGGGTTTCTTGATTGGCTCACATCCAAAGGAGAAACCAACCTCTCCTATCTCTAGGACAAGAGGCAATGGTGAAAGTTGGTGCCCACTTACATTAGCCCTTTATCCTCCTATAGGAAGTTAGAATGAGAGTTTTCACCTTGAAATTTTGCATTTTTAAAGAGCAATCTCTCAGGTCCCAGGGAGACAGTTATGGGTGGTAGAAGATTTACATATTGAAGTGGCGAAGACACAATTTATAATGCAAGCTTTCTAAACTAACTAGGAGGGAACTTAGAGGTTTTGGCTGGAACAAATAGTCAATTTTCCGGGCAGCTTGGAGCATTCTTAAGTAAGAACTTCAGGAGGCTGGAGTCATCATCCTAGGAATGTGGCCTTGAGCAGTTAGAAACTACACTAGTATTTGTTTAAGTCTCTTAGTGTGTTGAGTGTGTGGCGTGCATTGTGAGGGTGAGGAAGGTGTGAACCAGGTGGCAGTTTTCAAAGGCCAAGGTTGAGGTCTACTCAAAAAGAGAGCTCAAAGGAACCCGATTAGAGTTGGATCAAGGAAAGAGTCTGTCAAAACTCAGCTTTATGTATGTGGGACAGTGGTTTCCTCGGATATATGATGACTGTACATGTATGTAGTATATTATCGATTACAGTAAAATGAATGGGATTAGTAATATGGAAATTTCTAGCTTGAGCTTTCTGAGATACTGTATGTATCAGCTGGAGCCTAATCAGTTCAAGATAACAATGTATAATTCTATGGTTCACAGAACTATATTTGTATGCAATTATAAAAGCTGGTTATGCACTCTATATAAAGCTGTTGTCTTCTCTCTGATGCTGGGTTGGAAAGGCACACGTTAGGATGGGCAAATGGATGTAAGGAGGAGGGGAAACCAAGAACAAACTGGAAACCATACATCCATCCATGCTGCAGTTCATGAGGATGGACGGAAGCCCATATCAGTTTTTGTTGACTCTGACCTTGGAGAGATGAGTGCCCTGAGAAGCTGGGACCTTTGTCATGGAGGTAAACATGAATAATTGCCTCATGAAAAGGGGTGTCCAGAAAAAGGTGGAGCGGTTTCAGGCCTAACTGCTGCAGAGAAGGTAAATCAGCAGATCAGAAACAAGCATGTGAGCCACAAAATGGCTGCTGATTTACTTCGATCCTCCAAATATTCACAAGAATCTCTCCTGTGACCCACACTAACCAGAAATTTACAAGAAAGAATATTCTGGAAAATGTAGCTCAGGCTAGCCGTACTGACACTATGAAGTCATGGTCTACCCCTTATTAAATTGGCAACCACATACATCTCTTTAATTTATACTTAATGTTTAAAAGTAATAACCAATTCATGCTTCTGCCTAACGTGAAACAATTACCATAGTATCTAAATGAAAAAAAAAATGCTAATTCATCCTCAGGAGATGATTCAATGTTTCCTTTTTGTCTTTGGATGATGTTCCTTCTTCACCTGGATGAACTGTGCTTACTGTCTGAAGTCCTATAGCTTAACAACTAAGATGTAACATTAATTACTATTAACGTGTCTTACTTTAGATGATAAGGAGATGAGAGAATAGAAGAAATATAAGTAATTGGTTTAAATAAATGCAAACAGAACTATGTCAAAATAAACAAGAAGTACTCATAATTATTTCCATCCTGATTTTTGCAACTTATTGTGTGGTTCTAGCTAGCTAGTATTTAAAACCACCTTCCATTACTCATATTCCCTTTGCTCTCAACAAACAGTCAGCTGGATTCTTGTCTGGTAGCAGTACTCAAATTTTAATTTCTAGAAGATCTTTGACATCATAGTGCAGCTTGTACTGGATTTTATAGTTGTCCAATCACTTTCATCACAGGAAATGCGAATACTAAGAAAAAATCTACTGTCTCTCTTTCAATCTAGACATATCCATTGTTACCCCATATTGTGCAGTAGAAAACCAATATCCCTTGATAGTTAAGATATGCAACCCCAGCCAGTACATAATCCCTTTTTCTTCTGTCGATTCACTAGCATAAAGAGCCCAAAGGCCTAGGTGGCAGTGTCAAACTCAAGTTCGAGGAAATAATTTTTTATCCACTTGTGGAAGCATCCCTTTGGAACTAATACCATCTGGGCCAGAAGACCTTAGAATCATGAGGATGGGAAGCATAAACTTTGTTAATGGATACAAAGGAATAATAATAAGAGAAATCACTCCCATTTCTATCTTTTGATTCAAAGACCAATGAATCCTAGCTTTGGGGAAAAAACTGGGATGCTGATTGGAACACATACCATGTCCTGGAGGACATTACCACACCTGTGTGAGGTTTTGCTACATTTGTGATGCTGTCATTAGTTTTCAAAACCATTCCACCATTCTATCAAGCCATGTGCTTCAGATTATGGAGACTATAATAATATTAGTGAATTCTATGAGCTTAGGTCCATTATCATGTTTAATTTGCTATGAAATTAGTTCATTGTTCAAAGGCATGCTGTCTGGAATACTATGACAATGGACAAGCCATTATGTAATGCAAAGATGGTAGATTTGGTAGAAACAATAGGGTGGGAGAGGAAATGACTAGTCCACAGTAAGGGTCCATTCCAGTAGGATAAAAAACAAAGCCCCTTCCATAATAGAAGCGATCCAATGTGATCAACCTACCACTAGGTAGTTGGTATCATATCCAGAGCTAGGGATTAGTCCATTTTGTTGACAGAATGAGCACTTTGTTGTGGCTGTAACTAGAAACATCTTGATGAATGTAAGACCATGTTTTTAAGTCCATGCATAATGTGCATCTCTGCTTCCATGACTATCCTGTTGATCAGTCCTTTGCACGATGACAAAAGTATCTGGGGGAAAAAGCTCATTGATATCCACAGAATAAGGCACCTTATCTAACCAATTATTAAAATATTCCTCTGCTGAGGTTATCCTTTAGTAAGTTTTTTTTTTTCCTGGGGGGGGGCACAAATATCTACATTCTTGGTCTACTCAGCAAGTTCAATTCATAATTCTTCTTTAGACTTCCTTATCACTAATTGCCCAATCATATTTCTTTCTAGTTCCTCATCATCCAATCAAAACATTAGCCATAGCCTATGAAGTTTTATAGACCCATGCCTCTGGACATCTCTCCTTTTAGGCAAAATGAACAACCAGGTACATTGATTGGAGTTCTGTCTACTGGGAGGATCTTTCTTGACCGCTGTCCTTCAGGGGTGTTCTGGAGTTGCAGCTTCTTTTTCTGGGGGTTGGGGTTTGTGCCTGCCTATCATGCACAACCATTTATAAACCAATTTCAAGCTTTTTATTTCTCATTTAAATTGTGAAACTAGTTATGAGTCATAAATGTGGGTCAAGATAAAGACGGTAATATAGCAGTAACAGACGCCATAGGATACTTCATCACTAATTGTGCCATTAGGACCTGCTCATGCCTGAACTCATATACACCACTTCCATTTAATGACACAGTGCTGCACTGCAGGCCAACTGTGTTCACTGTCAACATTTACTTATTTAAAGATCCACTTCTTGAACTTTAGCTCAAGTAAGTCAAGCACACAGTCTCTACCTTTAGAAGCCCAAAGCTGTTTCTCAAAAGGAGAGTAGGTATCCACAGAGTATGCCAAGGTTTTGCTCCAAATCCCTGAGTCTGAGCTATGATTCCCCAAAAACTCCAAATAGAATCCCCATATCCCCATGCCCTCCTGAGACTTCAAATGCCTCCAAATCGGCCAGATCTCACAACCCAACAGAGAACTACTTACCTGGTAGCCTAGATTTGTTGCAGAGGATTCTCTTGTGCTGCCACACTCAAAAATGGCAGCATTTAGGGTTCATAGTAAATGGGAAAGAAGAGCACACTTAAGATAGAGGCAAAAAGCTTAGTGAACTTCTTTGATTTTTGAGGCAACATATACCATATTTAAATATTCTAGTAGAAATGTAGCAACTTACCCTTCACTTTGGAAAGGATATCTCAACATTACCCAGACCACTGCACCCTTAGAAATTTCACCGGGGTAGCAGGCCCAGAGTTTTTTGGGCTTTATTTCCCATTCTCTGGCATGTAATTGTCTTACTAATACAGCTAGAGTAGTTTCTACTTCCTACTCAGCACGACCAACCGGCTTAATAAATCATCAATATAACGAACCAGGGGATTGATTTTGGAAGGGAAAGTCAACCAAGATCCCTGCAGACTAAAATATGACATACTCGTAGAGCTAGAGAGTTGATATGTCCCTGAGGTAAGACAGCAAAGATGCATTGCTAGAACCAAACTGGTTCTCATGGTTTTTATTAACAGGTATGATGTAAAAACATTCAACAGATCACTAGCTGCATGCCAAGTGCCAAGAAATGTGCTGATTTGCTTAAGCAACAAAACCACATCTGGTACAGCAGCAAAAATTGGATTCATTACAGCATAAACTTCAGAATAATCTGATTCATATTTCTTCTTTATAGGCCAATCAGACAAGTTGAAATGGGACGTGGTAGGAAATACCACTCCTGCACTTTTTTAAATCCTCAACTGTGACACTAATCTCTGTAATTCTTTCAGGAATGTAGCATGCTCTTTGGTTTACTTGTTTTCATAGGTAGAGGCAATTTTAGATGCTTCCACTTTGTCTTCTACCGTAATAACCCTCATTCCACATAGGTTAGGGGACTAATATGAGGATTCTGCCAATTTTTGAGTAGGACTATTAGTATGTCTAATTATTTATTCTAAAAACTTAGGATATAACCACAAAGTAGGTTCTAAAGACCACTGGGTCCATTGTGAGAAGGAAGTGAGGCAAAACTCCATTCATCCCCAACTTCCCTCAGCCCCTAATCTGAAGGGTAAGATACCGGATGTTTTAAATCTCTTAAATCTGATGTCAGTTCAGAGCAAGTGTCTAGTAACTCCTGAAAAGTCTGATTATTTTGCCTTCCCCAGTGAAGTCACCCTGGTGAATGGCTGCAAATTTCAGTAAGTGAGGCTGGTAGGAAGATTAACAGTATAAACATGTGTGCAGCCGGGTCCTTCTTTACATTGTCTCAGCTTCTCCTTCATTGAAGGGACTCAGCCTGTGAACTGGTTCATCTGGGAATATATCATGGGCCTTTAACTCTTTGTTTTGGTACTTAAAGTCAGAATTTTATTTGCTAGACCTAAAGTTTTTCTGTTAATCTAGATCAAGTAAGACTTTAGTAAATTGTCCATCTATTTCTGTTCTAGAAGCACTATGATCAACTAGCCAAAGCTAATGATCTCTGTGGGTCAGATTATTCTGGTTACTGCTTGGATCTGTTGTCTATTATGGTAACCATACCTACCGTGTCCTTGCCATCAAGTGCTACCACTTGGCAATCGTCACCTCTGATCTCATCACCCCATTGTGTTTAAGAGCCTCATTTTGAGAGTAGAAATTCCCACTATAATTTCTGAGCTACAGGGCAGATTCACCACAGAGTTTTTCAATGATGCTCAGATTCCATTGCTAAATTTATTTTGTATTGCCATGGTGAAAGGCATTTCCTCTGGATCCACAAGGTGGCAGCTGGTCTTATGATAATCCACTGTAGAATTTTATTCTCTGTGTGACAGACAGAATTCTAAAATGAGCCCCACAATGGCCCTCTAATTAAATATGAACAGAAGCTGTGAATATGATAATATATCACTCTCATGATTACATCACCTTATATAGCAAAATAATTTTTTCCTATATAATTAAGTTTTTCAATCACTTGTCTTTGAGTTAATGAAGGTGGTATTATCATTGGTGGGCCTGACATAATCAGATGGGTTGTTTAAAAAATGAAGTTGTTCTTTTGAAAGACCAGAAAGTATAAAGCAACAAAAACTATGTTATAAAACTGCCAATGAAGTGGGGCAGCTTTTAGGACCTGAGAGCTATCCCCAGTCAACTACTATACTATCAAGAAAATAGGGACCTCAGTCTAATCCGGAAGGAATTGAATTTCCTACCAATCTGAATGACCTTGTTGTTAACTGTAATCATGGACTTCACCTTGATTGCAGTCTGGTGAGACCCTGAGCACATGACCCAGCTAATGCTGACCCGGACTCCTGAGTAAAGAAACAGATAATTGCTTTGGGCAATACAGACATTTTAACTATGTTGCTTCTTCCAGTCTATGAAAATGGAATGTCTTTCCATTTCTTTGTGTCTTCTTCAATTTTTTTTAGAAATGTCTTATAGTTTTCAGTGTATAAGTCTTTCACATTTTTGGTTAAGTTTATTTCTAGGTATTTTATTCTTTTTGTTGCAATTGCAAAAGGAATTGTTTTGTTTTGTTTTTACTTCTTTTTCTGAGATTTCATTGTTAGTATATAGTAATGCAATGAACTTTTGTACTTTGGTTTTGTAGTCGGCAACTTTACTGCATTTGTTTATTGTTTCTACCAGCTTTGGTGGAGTCTTTAGGGTTTTCTATGTATAGCATCATGTCATCTGCAAAGAGTGACAATTTAACTCCTTCATTCCCAATTTGGATGCCTTTTATTTCTTTTCCTTGCCTGATTGCTCTGGCTAGGATTTCCAATACTGTGTTGAAAAGCAAAGGTGATAGGGGACAGCCCTGTCATGTTCTTCAACGTAGAGCAAAAAGCTTCAGTTTTTCACCATTAGTTATAACAGTAGCTGAGGGTTTGTCATATATGGCCTTTATTATGGTGAAGTATTTTCCTTTTATACTCATTTTATTAAGTGTTTTAATCATAAATGGATGTTGTATCTTGTCAAACACCCTTTCTGCATCTGTTGATATAATCATATGATTTTTGTCCTTTATTTTGTTTATGTGATGTATCACATTGATGGATTTGCGAATGTTGAATCATCCTTGTGCCCCCGGGGATGAACGCCACTTGGTCGTGATGAATAATCTTTTTAATGTGTTGTTGCACTCGATTTGCTAGAATTTTGTTTAAGACTTTTGAATCTGTATTCATTCATCAGAGATATTGGCCTGTAATTTACTTTTTTTGTGTTATCCTTACCAGGTTTTGGTATCAGGGTAACGTTGGCTTTATAAAATGAGTTAGGCAGTATTGTCGTTTCTTCAATTTATTTGGAAGAGTTTGAGTAAGACAGGTATTAGATCCTCTTTGAATGTTTGGTAGAATTCACCAGTGAAGCCATCTGGTCCCGGACTTTTGCTTTTCGGAAGGTTTTGGATGACTGATTCAATTTCCTTACTGGTGATCAGTCTACTTAGACTTTCCAGTTCTTTGTGATTCAGCCTAGAAAGGCTATCTGTTTCTAAGAACATGTCCATTTCTTCTAGGTTATTGAAATTGATGTCATATAATCCTTCATAGTAGTTTTGGATGATCCTTTGTATTTCTGTGGCATCTGTGGTAACCTTCCCTCTTTCCTTTCTAATTTTTTTCATTGGTGTCTTTTCTCTTTTTATCTTAGTTTGTAAAGCCAAGCGTTTGCCAATTTTTTTTAATCTTGTCAAAGAACCAGTTCTTTGTTGCATTATTTTTTTTTATTGTCTTTTTTGTTCTCTATTTAATTTAGTTTTGCTCTGATTTCTATTATTTCTTTCCTTCTGCTGACTTTGGTTACCAGTGTCATTTTTTAAAGAAAAAGAACAAAAAATCATCAGATTTGTATGGAACCACAAAAGACCCCGAATAGCTAAAGCACTCCTAAGCAAAAAGAACAGTGTTGGAGGTATCACACACCTTGACTTGTACTACAAGGCAACAATGTACTACAAGGCAACAATACAATGTAGTACAAGGCAAGCATGTTCTACAAGGCAACAATAATCAAAACAGTATGGTATTGGAAGAAAAACAGACACAGAGACCAATGGAATAGAATTGAGAACCCAGAAATAAACCCACATAAATACGGACAGGTAATTTTCGACAAAGAAGCCAAAAGTGTACAATGAAGTAAAGACAGCCTCTTCAATAACTGGTGCTGGGAAAATTGGAAAGCCACGTGCAAAAGAATGAAACTAGACTGCTACCTGTCACCATGTACCAAAATTAACTCAAAATGGATCAAAGACCTAAACATAAGACCTGAAATAATAAAATGCATAGAAAAAAACATAGGTGCTAAACTTACGGACTTGGATTCAAAGGACATTTTATGAATTTGACCCCAAAGTCAAGGGAAGTAAAAGCTAAAATAAATGAATGGGACTATATCAAACTAAAGAGTTTCTGCACAGCAGAAGAAACCATCAACAAAATAAAGAGGCGACCAACAAATTGGGAGGTTTTTACAAACAACGCCTCCAATAGGGGCTAATATCCAAAATATATAAGGAACTCATAGAACTCAACAACAACAACAACAAAAACGATCCAATTAAAATGTGGGCAGAGGACCTAAACAGACATTTCTCCAAGGAAGACATACAAATGGCCAATAGACATATGAAAATATGTTCAACATCACTAAAATCATCACAGAAATGAAAATATAAACCACAATGAGATATCACCTCACACCAGTTAGAATGGCTATCATTAACAAGCAAATAGTCCTTGAGACTGGGGCCCCTTGGTTCCGTTTCACTCTATTCATGGCCACTGTCTTTTCTTAACCCTGCACCGCCCTCCTCACCCCTCACAACCTTTGTCGCACGGGACGTGGCAAAACATAGTTCTTTTAAGCAATCTTGACACTTCTGTAGGTCATTTGAAATTGATAGACTTTAAAAAGGACAAACTGAAATGTAATTTATACCATATGAACTAATTATAAGTATTTAAATCTAGCTAACATGGCTACCCAAATACCCCCAAATTTCTTAAAGCTCAGGGACTAATATTATTTGTTCAAAGGATGTTTTGCATACAGAAATTCTTTGTTTAGTTCTAGAAATTTTTCTTGGCCTCCATCTGAGCCAAAGTCGTGTCATGTATGTTTTCTGTGACAATTAAAAAAAGTATTTTTAGTAGTTTTTATTCCATTAGGAATCCACAGAGATCTAGGTTTGCTCTTTTAGGAGTTTTAAAAATCAATTGTAGAAAGATAAAATACTACAGAGTTTCATTTTGTTTTGTATACTCGAAGTATTAGCTACTGAATCATCAAAACTTACTCCTCCATTGATGGTTCCACCCACCAAATATATGTATATTGGAGATATAACTGCATCCTCTAGTTGGTAAAAGGAAAGTATAAATTAATTTCAATCAAGTTGAAATTCATAAAATTAAAATTGATTAGGAGATAATATATTTCCTGAGAGGACTATTTGAAAGGAGAAAAGGTAGTGATGTAATTCTTCATTTAATTATGTGCTTTACTTGGAATTGTTTGTTATGGTGATTCTTGAATTAGTCCAAACAAGCTTTTCTGGTTTATTTTTATAGGGTTATCCTTTCCAACACAGATTGAAAAAAAGGGATGAAATACATTTATAGCTTCAATAATGATCCATAGCCTCTAATTTAGAACTTGATTTTATTCTATATAGAGAAATATTTAGAAATATTTCTCTTTGCTTTTTACATATTTATTCCCTCACTTCTTTGTCACAAGTTGATTTGAAACCCCTCTAGGTTTCTCCACTATTTAAAGAGTGATTCTCACACTTTAGTAATCATAAAATCCCTCATTGTGACAACCTGCATTTTTAAAGAATACCCTGATATGATTCCTATGCCACTTATAAGAAACATTAATAAAATAAGTCTATAAATCTACTCATAAATCATGTAATTCTTTTATTATGTGTTACCTGTATCCCTTATCTCCTCTCAATATCCTCCCTATGTCCCTTATTGCAGTCATATCTATTTCTTATTTCCGAAGGAGATTTGTTCTCTCATGCATCCTTATTTGTGCATATAGTATTACATTTCAGATCTGGTTAATAAATTAATTTGATTGTGGGTCATTTCTCAAGCCAATCAGAATAATTGACTAAAATTTATGATACTTGAATACTTGAGGCAATAAGTTCCATGTTCATAAAAAATAAGTCATTTCATCAGCTTGTAACTAGGATAATTGAGAAATTTACAAAAAGGTCATTTTTTAATATTCTTTCTTTCTTTCCTCCTAGAACACAATACTTTTTGATTGGTTGATTGATTTATATAATAAACTCTGTGAATGACCTTATAACTCACAACACAATCTCCCTTTTTAACCACATCAGTGCACACAAATATAAATGTACACAGAAGTATAAATTTGACACTAAAAATGCCAAAAGCTTTTTACAAATAAATTTTTCTATTAGTTATTGACTTTATCATTTTCATTTTGATATTTTTATCTTTTGAAAACTTTATGACTGTTTTAATTCATAAATTTTTATGTAAGCACTGTAGTCTTCTAGAGTCATTTCTAAATTTGTTCTCTAATATGTTTATAATAGACACTGCTATTTCACTTTATCATCAACAGAAATGGTTGCTGTTGAATAAGAACCCTGAAATTAGAACTAGTCTAAATGTCTTTGATTAAAATATAATATAACATTTTTTAAAGCAAGGCAATGGCATAATCATTGACATTTCAACATATAGTGGGTATTTGGGTCCTTGCTGTACCGAGTGGAATATGGTGGTGTGCCTCCCTCATTAATTTTTATGGCTGTGTTTTACAGAATATGGACTTGACACATGGATAAATGCATATCAGCATTGTGATCGCTTCTCTTTATGATTCAAAGTGATAAAAACCTGGAGGATGGAAAAGAATGACACTGGTGGAGAGCAGATAACAGAAGTAACAGGAAAGGAGAGCACACAAAGGGGACATCTGGAAGGGTCCAAGACTCAATTCCAAAGTTCAGAGCACTGTAGAGGAGAGTTGATAGTGTCTCGGTTCCCCTGTTCATGTGTGATTGTTTTGAGGAAAGATGTGTATGTGGATAAATTGGATATGCTATAACATTAAGAAATGCAGCCATTGAAAACTAGACAGTTCTCAATGGGAGGTCCTTAATGGAAAATCCAACTACCCCCTTCCCCTTGTCTCCCTCATCCCTGCCTGGAAGGAATAGTCTCCTCCTTGATGCTTAGACTAAGAGTAAGAATGCATGTGAGGCACAGACAGGAACCATCGTTAGTGAACATCCAGGGCTTTAGAATATTTCTATTGATGGAAAAACTTGTCACTTGTCCAATAGTAGGAAACATTCTCCCCAACATAGGTGTCTTACATTATGAAAGCCATATTATCAATATTTCTTTTGAGTTTGTGATTTTTGTGTCATGTTTAATAAACATCGCTCTATATCCAATGTCACAAAGAATTCATTCAGAATTACCTTGTCATCTTTATAAAAACTCAATATACTATTCCTTGTCTGTCTTCTGGAGAGATATGTCTACCTTTCCATTAATATCACACGGTTTTGATTTCTGTATCAAGTTGAAATCAGATAGCATAAGCCTCTTTTCATTTAGAAGACTGTTGTAACTCTGATAAGCACTTTGCTTTTTTAATATAAGTTTTAGAACCAGCTTACCATAAAAAAATCAAATAAATAAAAATAAATTTGAAAAGATTTTGATTACTATTATATTGAATTTATAGATCACTTTGGGGGAGATTTGTCATTTGAGATATAAAAAGTTATATAATACATGAATATGATTATACAAAACATCAATTTATTTGTGTTCTTTAATTTTTCTCAGTGATGTTCAGTAAACAACTCTTGCAAACATTATATTGAATCCATTCCTAAGAATTTTATTTGTTGGTTGCTTTTTTTCTTTGTAACTGATGATTTAAAAAACCTTGATTCCCCAAGTGTAAACTGTTAGTACATAGATACAGCGTATGTCATCTGACCTTGTTAAACGTATTTAGAGTTATACTAGCTTATATTAGACTCATTAGAATAGCCTAATGTACAACTAAGTCATCTGCAAATTAGTTTAGTTTTACATTATAGTTTCCAATCTATATGGCTTTTTAAAAATTTTTCTTTTTGCTCTGGTTAGGACCTGTAATACCTTGTTGAAAAAAATTCATGAGATTGTATGTCATTGACATGTTCCTCTCCTAGATACAAAGCATGTTATCTATTTTTCATCATTAAATGTTAGCTGCAGGTATTTTGTGTATACCGTATATCAGGTTGAGAAATTTTCTTATATACCTAGTTTGCTAATAAATATTATCCTGTGTAGGTACTGATTTTATCAAATGCTTTTCCTGAACCTGTTGAAATAATCACGTCTTCTTTTTTCTTTTTTTAGGCTGTTACTATGATAAATTATAAGATTTGATTTTTTTTTTTTAATGCTAAAACAATCTTGCATTTCTGTAATAAACCCACCTTGGTTTTGGATGCTTGCCCTTTTTTGTATATTTCCAAATTGGATTTGCTAATATTCTGTTAAAGATTTTTATTTCTATGTCCATGAATTATATTATCAATATCCATTTCTACTTTTGGTGTCAGTGTAATGGTGAACTCTTAATACGACTGGAAAACTTTTTCATTTCCTTTATTTTCTCAAAGAGTTTGAGTAGAATTGATACTTTTCCTTCTTACAAAGTTGGATTAAATTTACTAGTGAAGCCATCTGGGCCTGGAGAATTCTTTGTGGAAATATTTTTAATTACAAATTCCTTTTTAAAAGTCTATATTTATTCAAATATCGTTTTCTTCACAACAAAATTCTTATTATTATTTTAATGTATGTACAATGTATAGTGATTCCATACTTTCAGTTATGAAATAAGCCATTTGTGTCTCTCTTCTTTTTTTAACCATTCTTGCTAGACAATTATCAATTTTATTCATCTTTTCCAAATAAATGCAACTTTGAGTTTTATGTATTTCCTCTAGTATTTGTTTATATTTATTTCATGTTTTCTCCTCTTTTATTTATTATTTCCCTCCTTCCACTTATATTTTACTTTAACTTGCTTGTATTTATCTAGTTTTTAGGGCAAAAACATAGATTTTTATTTCCTTTTAAATATAAACTTTTAAAGCCATATACATACATATATATATATATATATATATATATATATATATATATATATACACATTTTTTTTCCTCTAAGCTCTGCATGTGCTCTGAAAGTTTGGATATTGATTATCATTCAGTTAATCACATATATTTTTTAAAAGTTTGTGACTTCTACTTTAACAATAGATTATTTAAAATATGTCACTTAATTTCCAAACGTTTGTGGAACATTTCTTTCTCACTGTCAGAAGCAAATTCCTGGGGTAGTTTTGACAGCACTTTTCTAAAGGTTATATTTGTGTGGTAAAAGGGATTCAGTACTTCATGGTGTATTATTCAATGCACTATGTTGTTGCAAGTCTATATTGGCTTAAGCTAAACTGTATTTATTAATGAAATTAATACAATATTTGTGAAACAGACAAACTTTTGGAGTGATTTCTTTTAATCCCTCTCCAGTTTTTTCTTTCTGTCTTTCCTACCTTCATTTCTCTGAACGCAATGTAAGGAATCCATCATGAAAAAAGCCTATTAATTGACCAGGTATTTACATTGTCCTTTTCTTGCTCATGGAAAGAAAATAACTCTTTATCTTATGTTATTTTGGAAAAATCCAAAATCTCGAAATTCCTATTGGTCTGGCTTGGGTCTGTCTCACCGCATATACATAGTGCATACAAAATTCTAGCCTTAATTAGAGTAACACGGTGATATAGGACAAACTTGGTTGGTAAGACTGTGGTTATCAACGACCTTTCCCAGATGGTTGGGATCATTTTCTATTGCTAAATGCCACATCACCCGTCCTTTGGTAGGTATATAAATGTTACTGTGTTTTAAAATTGAAGTTTATTTATGGAATCTCAATCACCACCTTTGATTCCAGGTCTATTTTATAATTATTTTAATTAACAAAAATAAAAATACTTATTCACTGATATTTTAAAGCAATACTGGTGCAGATTTGTCCTCTAAAAAATCTAAGATCCTTCCTCTATATGACAAGCTGACCTAGATTTTTGTTTTTTTCTAAGTTCAATTCAGTATTCTCACCTATTCCATATGAGACATTTTCAGATTGGTTAATGATGTGAACAACTTATCCCTGGGAACATATTGCTAAATTTCATTTATAGAAGCTTGAACTAACAATGTTATTCTCTATCTAATATATATCATTATTATTAATACTCTTCGTGACTAGTTTAAATAATTATGTCTTTGTCCAATAATTTTGTGTATTTCTGAGTCTATTTTCCTGTCCAGATTTTACATTCTGGATTTTTAAATTAATTTGAGTCCCTGGTACCCTCTTTTTTTACCCATTACTATGAATTCTTTAAAAATATTGTCATATAAAACCATGCCTGTATGTGAGTTGTGCCTTTACAGGAGTGGGGAAGTGTTTATGAGCTCATTTTTGCTCCTTTTTCAGTCATTCATCTCCAATATCTTTTGTCTTCATATTTGCTTCACAGATTATATCGATTTAAATTTCGGTGCCATTTGTTTTCATTATCAATGTTGATTCTAAAAGTTCTCCATCAAGAAGACTATGCCTGATGTATGACATGCTCTGTATTCTTACTGTTTTAAAATTGCAATGTTTTCATTGCTTAATTATCTACTTTAGTCAGTAAAACAACACATTGTTTGTATTTAGTACATACAATTTATTTAGTGAACCTAGATAATGATCAGATTTCTCTTTTAAAATAGATAATGACAGTCAGATTTTTCTTCCTGTTCTTACACATTTTATTATTTTGAAACTGCCTGTTATTTTTTTCCATGTGGCTAACACAATGGAGATATCCCATAAATTTTAATCAGATAAAATTTAACTTAATTTTCAGGTTTATAACTGTAGCCAAGTTTTAAATCTGTTGTTTGCTTTGAATTTTATTAAACAATGAAAAATAATCACTAATCTCAACAGAACCTGGTAAACTGAAATGCCAATTACAATAAAATAGTAATATGCTCCAAAATCTTAAGGTAAATCATTAATATTATACCATCAGAACATACGAAAAAAAAAAAAAGAAAAAGAAAAAAACAAATGGCTGAAAGATTTCATCAAAATGATAGATGTATTCCTGAAGCTACGTTGTTTCAACTAAAAACACACTATGCCAAAAAATCAAAATGCTCATCTGTTTGATAAATTGTTTTTTTGTTGTGGTTCTTGAAATTATTTCTAAATTGAAGCACTTGATTTTTTAAAATTCCCATCAGTTTGCTCTTTTACCTGTGCTGTCATTTTACACTTTTAGTAAATATCATCTTCAGAATTATGATCTATATTCAAACTGTTTTTTCCTGAATTGTTGGTCCTACTTATGCTAACTGAAAATTGATGAGTATTTTTTAAGGAAAGTATTTAATTTAGACTTGAGGTTCTGCCCCTAATCTAAAACATCTTACATGGTCAGTCACCTGAATATGCTTATGATTTGGTTTCTTTCTGGGTCTCGAATGATTCTTCCTCACATATAGATCAACTTTACACTTGATCAAACATTAACTGACATTTGGGAGAACAATTTTCTTTCTATGATTGCTTCATTTGAGTGTCATGTTTTGCAATATAAAAAGTTAGGTATGTTTATATGTTCATAAAATTTATATGAATTTAGTAAAAATATTCCAAGATTTATATTTATGTCTTCTGCTCTTATCTACTTTATCACTATGCTTGCTATTTTCCTACCTTCTTGTACAAAAAAATATGTGAATACAACTATGATCATTGTAATTGCTAAATCTCTCTAAAATTAATGGGAGAGTTTATTAGAAGTTCCCATTTACTTAAGCAACATGAATTTTGAATTATAGTGGAGCTTGCCTAAATGTAATTACAATCTCTTAATGACTTCCAATTGATTTTTGTTATGGCTGCTACAATTAGAGAACCCCTAATTAATTTATTTTACTAAATAAGTAAAACTGAGCATGACCAGTGTCAGAATATGACAGTGTTCTGAGCAACTGAGTTGAAAAATATTTATAGGAGGAAAGACAAGAATGAATATATTTCAGGAATAAAAAGAGGCTTTAAACTTGTCCCCAAAAACTCCTTTCATTACACAAGTAGAAGATTTAGACATAGAGAATTTACATGATTTGTCTCTGGACATAATAATGAAACAATGAGGAATAGAATCCAGCACTTCTAATCCTCTCCACTGTAATCAGCTCTTCCTGATTATATACCTAGAAATACTATTTGATTTGGATAGCTCGTCTCTAGTTGATAACTTATTATTTTCTTTTTCTTTTACAGAGCATACATGTTGGTGGAGAGACTATAACAACCCAATTCTCTCTATTCTATCATTAGCAATAAATCCAGGTGAGACTAGAGATGTGTTTCATGTTTTGCAGTTCATGGTTTTTAAAATGTATTCCACACTATACACAACATTTATTTTAGGTGTAATATTTCCCAAATAATTAAAATCTCACCTATTCATTAATCTGAAATGCAGTGGGGAGAGTGAGGTGATCTAAAATGTTATACTTTAAATACCTTGTCAGTATTCAGTTGAATAACTCATGTTATTTATTTAATCTGAGAAATAAAAAATTAGAATATCCCATTTTGGGGTAATGTCAGAAGGATGGGGCATGAGAGGTCCCCTTGACCTTTCCCCCTTGAAGTGACAACAAGTTGAATAGCTATAATTCAACAAAGACTTCCCTCTTCAACACATAAACATATCTGAGAGATCCACACATTGAAACATCTGAAGGTGGGTGAAATGAAGCAAACGGGAGGAAGGAAGACAGAAGAGCAGACCTGCACAGAGGCAATCCAGAGCTCACTGTGTGTCTCCAGAGAGGGGAGGATTCAGCCTGCAGTATGTTGCACTGTCTGTAGCAGTGAGCATTCTTGACTGAGTGATGAGCACATGTTGTGACTGAAGCCAGTAATCGGCGCAGAGACGGAACACAGAGGTGCAACAGTTGTGGTCCAGCAGCCACCATTGTCAGGCAGGAAACAAAGCCTTCCTCCCCATCCTCCCAGAGCTCACCTCCCTGCATCCTCCCAGAGCTAGCAGTGGACCCCAGAAGAAGTTGTAGCAGTGAGTGTCAGGTTACAGAGTAGGATATCAACAGCCTTGAGAACTGGAGAGATAGTTCCTGAGCAGCAGACACATGCCGTGGGTATTTCCAAGGACAGGGGTGGAGACACAGAGGCAAGGCAGCTGAGCCCTCGCATTAGCCATCACTGGGAAGAAAACAGAGCTACAAACACACTAGCAGCCTCTTCTATCCCACCTTGCTCCCACCTATCTTGGCTAATTACAGAAAAGACACCTGGACCATCCTGAACAGCACAGCACTGTATCTGGCTGGAAGGGCAAAATCCGGGTTTCACAGGCTCAGAATTTTATTACCCACCATATTCTCTCATGGGGGTGGTACACTGAGACTGAGGAGACCTGGTCAAAGAAGAAAGGGACACCTCTTCTGGAAATACAAGACATTTTCTACCGCCAAGCAGAGACCTGAGAAGCTAGAGCAGTGCAAGAGAAAATGAAACACTTGTACTCCAGTGCCACCTAATGGAAAATTTAAAAAAAAAAGTCTTCTTATCAAGATGTATAGAGGTAGAGGTATCACTCTTAAAAAAAAAAAAAAAGAAAAAGAAAAGCAAAGGTTCTTTTCATAAATGCCTAGACAAAGAAATGATTTATCAAATACCGTGAATAACCCAGATAACTATGTAGCTCAGAAGAAAATGAAAATCTCCAGAAAATAAACTTAAAGACATGGAAATATGTGACTTAAATGACAGAGATTGCAGTTCTGGAAAAAAATTCCCCGTGATGCAAGAAAACTCAACTAGGCAAGTTTAATGAACTCAGAAATAAAATCAACAAACAAAATGAACACTTTACCAAAGAGACAAAAATGTTTAAAAAGAACCAAGTAGAAACTCTGGAGCTAAAAAACACAATAAGAGACACTTAGAATAATACAGCAAGGTTAGGGAATAGAGCTGACCAGATGGAGGAAAGAATTAGTGTTATCAAAGATGGAAATCTGAAAACGATGCAGATGGAAGATGAGAGATGCAGAGGGGAAAAAAAAATGAAAGAAATCTGCAAGAACTATCTGACTCCATCAGAACGAGCAATATAAGAATAATGGGAATACCAGAGGGAAAAGGGAACAGAGAACCTATACAAACAAATAATCAATGAGAACTTCCAAAACCTATGAACAGAACTGGAACCTCATATCCAAGAAACAAACAGGACACCAAATTATCTCAGTCCAAATAGGCCTTCTCCAAGGCACATTATATTAAAACTGTGAAACATTACTGACAAAGAACAATTCTGAAGGCAGTCAGGAAAAAAAAAAAAAGATCTATAAAGGAAATCCCATTAGATTGTCATCAAAATTTTCAGCAGAAACTCTAGAAGTTAGGATGGAGTTGAATTAAATATTCAAACTATTGAAAGAGAAAAATTACCAGCCAAGAATAATATATCCAGCAAAGTTATCCTTTAGATATGAAGAATAAATATAGATCTTTTCAGATATACTAAAGCTGAGGGAATTCCCCACCACAGGGCCTGCATTACAGAAAAAACTTAAAAGGGTTATTCTGCCTGAAACAAAAAGACAAAAGGATACAGAACTATGAGTAAGATGACTAACAGACAGACAGATGCACCAAATTGCAACCCTTATTCATAACAGGGTACTATACACTTAAATATAACATAAAGGTTAAAGGAGGTAATAAATAAATAAAGAGAAGAAGAAAAAGACAATAGCAAGTGCAACTCAGAAATGAACTCACAGAGTAAATAGGGATCAGTTGTGACAACAAAAACATAAAAGGGGATGAGATAAAAGTCTGATTTTGCAAAGAGGAGTGGATATAAGATGTATGTAGAATAAAAAGGACTATGGTATATATGAGAATTTATTTTCCATACTCTTAGTGGTGAACACACACACACACACACACACACACACACACACACACACACACACAAATCCAGAACTGAGATACATTAAAAAAAAGGAAATGGAGGGAAAAAAACAAAGTCATAGAAAGCACCAAACTAAAATAACAGACAGAAGTACAAGGGCAAAGAAACAATGGGGACACCAAGCTACCAGAAAACAAAAGATATAATGGCTATAGGAAATCCTCATACATCAATATTCACCCTAAAAGTGAATTGATTGAACTTACCAATAAAAAGACACAGAGTAGCAGACTGGATCAAAAAAACATAAACCAAACATATGTTGCCTTCATCTCAGCTGTAAGAACAAATATAGACTCAAAGTGGAAGGGGTGGAAAATAATACTCAAAGCGAATGGCATCCAGAGAAAAGCTGATGTAGCCATCCATACGCATGTCTGATGAAATAGACTTCAAGATAAAAAAGGTAACAAGAGACAAAGATGTACATTTCATAATGATAAAAGGGACAATAGATCAAGAAGACATAACACTTATCAATACATATGCTCTCAATCAGGGAGCACCCATACTCATAAAGCAAATATTAATAGAAGTAAAGAAAAAATTGGACAAAAACAAAATTATAATGGGGTACCTAAATACCTATTGAAGCTATGGGTGGATCATCCAAACAGAAAATCAATAAGGAAATACAGTGGTACCTCGGTTTTTCGAATGTAATCTGTTCTGGAAGACCGTTCGAGTTATGAAACGTTCAAAAACCGAGGCACGGTTTCCCCATAGAAAGTAATGCAAAATGGATTAATCCGTTCCAGATCTTTGAAATTAACCCCTAAAACTGCAAATTTTGCATGAATTTTACATGAATCTAATGATACCATAAATCCATAAAATTTATGGCATTCGTAAACTGAAATGTCCGTCAATGGAGACGTTCGAAAACCGAGGTACCACTGTATTAGGCTTAATGACACATTAGACCAAATGAACACAGTTGACATTTACAGAACCTTTCATGCCAGAATACCAGATTATAGATTCTGTTTTAGTGCACATGGAACATTCTCAAGGATAGACCATATGTTTGGACACCAAACTAGCCTCAACAAATTTAAGAATATTGAAATCATACCAAGAATATCTTCTGGGCATAATGCTTTGAAATAAGATATTAACTGCAAAAATAGAGCAGGAAAACCCATAAATATGTGAAGATTAAAAAACGTGCTACTAAAAAATGACTGGGTCAAACAAGTAATAAAAGCAGAGATCAAAGGATACATAAAAACAAATGACAATATGACATTTCAAGATTTTGGGGATATGACAAAAGCTGAAAAATGAGGAAAGTTCTTATCATTAGAGGCCTATTTCAAGAAACAAGAAACATTACGAATAAACCTAACATTACATCTTAAAGAACTAGAAAAAGAACAAACAAAGCGCAAATTCAGCAGAAAGAGTGAAATAATAAAAATTAGAACAGAATTAAATGAAATAGAGAAAAAGAAAAAAAAAATGCAATGAAGAGCTGGTTCTTTGAAAAGATTAATAAACTTGACAAACCATTGGCTAGACTCACTAAGGAAAAAGAGAAAAGACACAAATTAAAAAAAATATATATGAAATGAAAATGGAGAAGTTACAACACATAATACAGATATATAATGGATCATATAAGAACACTACAAAACAGTATATGAAACCAAATTCAATAACCGAGAAGAAATGAACAAGTTCCTAGAAATATCTAACCTTCCTAGACTTAATCAAGAATGACTAGAAAATCTAAATAGACCAATTAACAGTAAGGAAATTGAAACAATTAACTTCTGAAAGTAAAAGTCCAGGACCAGATGGCTAACACCTGAAACAATAAAATACATAGAAGAAAACATAGGTGCTAAATTTATGGACCTCGGTCATAAAGAGGATTTTATGAATTGACCTCAAAGACAGGGGAAATAAAAGCAAAAATAAATGAATGGGACTATAACAGACCAAAGAGCTCTGCACACCAAAAGGAACCATCAACAAAAGAAAGCATCAACTAAATGAATGGGAGAAGATATTTGCAAAAATCACCTACTAGAAGGGGTTAATATCTAAAATATATAAATAACTCATATAACTCAACAATAACAACAGCAACAACAAAAAGAACAAAGAATCCAACAGAAAAAAAATGGGCAGAGGACCTGAACTAACACTTCTCCCAAGAAGACATAGAAACAACTAACAGACATATGAGAAGATTCTTAATTCCATGAGCTATTAGGAAAATACAAATGAAAATTACAAGGAGATACCACCTCACACCTACTATTAGAATGGCTATTATCAACAAGACAAGTAATAATAAGTGTTGGTGAGATTCTGGGATAAAAGGAACCCTCACACACTGCTGATGGAAATGTACATTGGTACAGCAACTATGGAAAAGAGTATGGATATTCCTCAAAAAATTAAGAATAGAATTACTATATGACCCAGCAATTCCTCTTCTGAATACCTACCGCAAAACCTAAAAACATTTATCCATAAAGATATGTGTACCCCTATTCCATTGCAGCATTATTCACAGTGGCCAAGATATGGAAACAACTGAAGTGTCCTTCAATAGATGATTAGATAAAGATGTGTACATATATACAATGGAATATTACTCAGCCATAAGAAAAGACAAAATATTGTGATTGTGACAATATGAATGGATCTTAAAAATATCATTCTAAGTGAAATAAATCAGAAAGAAAAAGTCAGAAACCATATGATTTCACTAATATGGGCTTAAAACTGAAGGCAAGAAATGAACAAGACAAACAAGCAAAACTCATATATATACAGAGGACAGTTTAGTGGTTACCAAAGGGAAAGGGGTGATGGGAGAGGTAGAAAAGAATAAAGGGGGTCAAAGGACAGAAGAAGATTTGACTTTTGGTGGTAAATACACAATGCTTTATATAGATGATATTTTATAAAATTGTACACTTGAAACCTTTATAATTTTAGTAAGCAAAATCACCCAATAACTTTAATAAAAAGAATATTTCATTTGCAATAATTAAAAAAATATTATAATCACAAATATTTCTTGCTGCAATATGTATTCTTGTTGAGGATTAACTTTCCAGTGATTCTGAAAGTATGCTTCTGAGACCAGCAGTTTTCACATCCTCTAGGAACTTGTCAAAAATGCTGATCTCTGGCTCCAATCCAGACTTACTCATAAGCAATCTGTGTTTTAACAAGTCCTCTTGGTGATTCTAATGCACGAGAAAGTTTGAGAACCACTGTTTTAAATGAATTTTTTAAAATAGGTAAATGTACTTCTAATAGAAAGTATTCATAGGTAATACAAAAATTCACACTGCTGATAAACGAAACAGGCTGGTAATATTCTCCAGCAGATGTTTGGGTTTTGAATTTCAACATGTTTCCTGATGAAATAAAATACTGTATCTCAGTTTGTTTTTGTTTTTGCTATTTTTTTTTTTTAATCTCATAATGGCATGGGCAAATTTCAAAAAGTAAGAGTTGCAATGCAGTTCGAAAAAGTATTTCCAAATTATTTCATTTCAGTATGAAATAAGTATCAAAAGGGTTTCAATTAGATAAGATTTTTTTAAACATCTCTAACCTAGAAAAAATGTGATGCACTTCTCTAATCTAATAATACAAATAAAAATACTTAGTTTTCAACAATGTTCTCCCAAACCAACTCCCTCCTAAATAGAACAGTATAGAACTATACTACACATTACCCAGGACCACTATTATATAAGATATTTTGCAGAAGTAATATAATTGCTTAAATGTTTAAATAAATAGTGTTCATTTATCAAATGGGTTTCATATGGTAAACTGGACATACTCTGTTACTCTTCAAGAATCACAATGTATATTAACATGCTAAAGTCTCTAAAATTGCCATAGTATAGAGAAGCCCGTTTAATTTTGTTCAATTCCAAATTTCTCAAATTACTTTTTTATGGATACCTTTCCTCAAGCAATTCATTTTAACATTTCATGAAACTGTGATGTGGAGATTATATCCTAAAAACTGCTGATCTAAACATTAAAAGCTATGCAATCATAAAGATTAGAATGTCTCCTTCGTAGAGCTACTGATCTATGTAAAAGATTTTCAACCAAGAACAAAAATTACCCACTGAAAATTGTCCTTTGTTAAAAGAATACATGTAGCTTTATTTCGTTGTGAGAGGCAGTATCGCATCGTATCTAATGGCTTGGATTTCTCTGACAGCTCCCATCCCACCCTCCATGTAACCTTATGTATATTATCATCTCCTTTCTTCAGCCAGTTCAATTATTAACTGTGAGTAAAATTAGTAATTACCTGTCAATGCAGAATAATATTAACATTAAGAAAATGGAATTAAAAATCCCTAGATAACAAATTATTTAAATATAAGTAACCTGATGCTAGGTACTGACTATTAGTAACAATATAAATTACAAATCACTCACTGTGGTATGAAAAACTGAAGACCTCGGTTTAGGGATGGCTGTTTTTTAACTTTGCAAGTAACTGATCTCCCCCATCTGAAACCACTTTATGCAGAAAGTATGGGCTTTTAAAGAACAGATTTTGATTTCTTCTAGCTTTAAATTTCTGATTTTTTGTTTCATAGTTTTAAGATTTATAATACATGCCATAGATAGGAGAAATATTTTTGAGTAGTAATATGACTGCAAATGTACATATGAGTAATATTAGTTTCCTATGCCAATAATTTTGTTTTGTATTTAGGGTAAATTATTTCTTTCAGTTGTTTATAGTATAAACATGGTTAGGAAGAAGAGTTCCTGCTTCTGTGTTTTGTAAAGCATCAATTATCACGCCATGAATTCTGTAACTGTTTTGGTTGGTTGAGTTTTGGAGTCCATACTGAGTTTGCTTTGGAGGCTCTTTCTGGGCCTAGAATGGTAGCTCAGTCTCATTGGGAGTGACATGCAATCTGCCCTGCATTTTGGTTCGGGATAATATGACATGAAAGGAAAGAAATTACCATTCTATTGGAAAGATACTTGTAAGGTGGATTGCCACTGTCAACAACATCAGAAGTTATGGGGAAATTGAAAATTATTGTTTCTTGTTACTTCCCTATTTATGTTTTCTCCATGTTAAGTGTAGACACTGAGTGGAATACTTCCTCAACCCATGATCTCTAAGTATGGAATAAGAATATTAAATTATATCCAAAAAACTGTTGTTTAAATGCAAAAACCTTTTGTGGTAATTAAACAGAATGTTAATAATACTGAAGTATTTGTTTATATGTTTAATAAAGATGTGCAGCTCTAGGATACACAAAAGCTATTCTGTTAAATGACTTGTATCATTTTTATCCACAGTTAAAATCCATAATTTCTGTTATGCTGAAAAGACTTTTCTTTTCTTAATTTACATGCATTTAAAAGGGAAATTTTATAAACGTGTGTTTTACTTTTAATATGTGATACAGGTAAGCAATTGTCACCATCCTGATATAAACGTGGAGCATTTTGATGTGTGTCAGTGTTTGCAGTATATAAAGAACCAGGGAAATTTTGAAGTTGTATAATAAAGAGTTAAGCTTTTGCCATACTTGCTATCTTTTAAATAACTGGCAACAAATAAAATAAAAAAGAAAACAAGATTCAATAAAGAGTACCTAAGTTATTCGCATAAATCCTATTATTCCTATTGATTTAGTAACTAGTAAACCTCATTTTCTACTCTCTGAAGTGATAATGCTCCTGGCCATGAGTGCCTTGATTTCCAGACTTTAATTCAAAATATTTCAATCACCTCTAAAATTTCTAGAATAATCCACATGCTGATCTCCCGGAAGGAATATCATAATGCTGATGTGATAGATTTTGCAAGTACAAACAGAACGTGAAGAGATCAGGTTACCTTTCTTCTTGGAGATCTACACTACATCTAAGACGTGAAATACAGCTTTTATTTTGCTGGAGGCTCTCAGAGGTGCAGCTGCTGTTTGGCAACGTCATTAAGTAGGTTCAAGTTGGGAATGGAAGGTTAACAACAGTCTGTGTAATAGAAATGTAGACAAAAGATAATCCAAGTTTCCAGCTTTCAAGGGACTCACTGGCAGGAGCTGACTGTGAGCTCTCAGTATTAAATCTAATGAAGACCTTGGCTGAGCATTGGTGGGGTTGTTACCTTTGAGAAATGGCATTGTAGTTTTCTGCATTTGGATCAGAAAGAGGCACACTGGAAGATTTTCACTTTTAGGGGAACTGAAATTGAGATTTGTAATAATTTTATGGTTCCAGTTTTTATGAATGCATTAACATTTCCAGTATAAAAACCTTGAATGAAAATACTATTAAGATACTGTTTCCTCCCAGTTATTTTCCAAGTTATTAACTGATACAGACATTGACATATAATTTTGCAACTGTGCTTCATCGAATCAAACCTTTTTTCCTTAACATAATTTTCTCTTAAACTAACAGTGTCATCCCAGGAAGAGTCTCTAATTTAAGTGCTACTAATTACTTTAGATTTACTTTGAATGTAAAGAAGAATATTAGCCAGAGAAGAAGAATATTGTAATGGGCAAAAGTTTGAAAAGTTCTAGTTTCAGTTTACTTTTTCAAGTTGTCCTTCCCATATTTCCTTACAGTTCTTTCTACTTACTCCAGAATAACTAGGGTTCATTAAAGACTCGCTACAGTCACTTTATCTGGGGAGAGCTAAAGAGAAAGGATATATACCTTGAGAAGGGTACTTAACATGCTCACTACACTCCTGCATTTGTAACCTGTACTTTCCATAAAAAATTTGTCTTTCTTTACTTTTTCTTCTTATCTTATTATTTTAAAAACATCAATCTGTGATGAGACCAATGAGAAAGATACCACTGTACCAGTCTAACAGAATGTTTTTTAGAATACACACACACACACACACACACACACACACACACACACACACACGACCACAAGTAGGAAAAGCACATCTCACATTAAATACTAACACTGACTGTGAGCTAAACAAAATGAAAACTACCACTGCCACCGCCATCTTTGGGTCAGTCAGGTGAATGCTACCTTTATTTGAAATTCCAAAATTGATTTTGCTTAAACATCTTTATGAAATACATTTGATTATTTAATGCACTTTTAATAATTGCTATATTTATATTTGGGGTGTTATTCTCTAATTTGCATTTAATCACTCAGTCGAAGACTAAAGTACATCTATCGTAGTCTTTCTAAAATGGCAAAGGGTGAAAATGTGATTTTTCCATTAGAAATGACCTAGTCAATAGGAAAATAAAGTTAAATACACAAGAAAATGGTAGTGAGGGAGAAACGACCCTTCTTTTGCCTTTTTGTTCTATTAGGGTCATCAGTGGATTGGAGGATGACCACCCACATTGGAGAGGGCAGGTCTCCTTACTCAATACACTGAATCAAGTACTAATCTCTCCCAATAACACCCTCACAAACACATCCAAAACTAATGTTTTAGGAGCTACTCAAGCATTCCTTAACCTGGTCAAGTTGACACATAAAATTAACCATCATAGATATGAATTGAGTATTTTGTAACAGGAAAGATATTTGTATCCCCTAATAAGAGATATCCATCGTAGGGAGAAGTAATTAAAAATGATGGAAATATAATAAATCATTTTGAATGAGGAATGTACTTACTTTGCTGCACATATTTCTAATTTCTCACACAAAATACCCTGAAGCAGAGCACGTTAAAGATGGTAGGGCACAATTAAGCAAGCATAGTGTAAGATCATCCAAATGACTGCACTGTTTACATCCTTACATCATACACTGAATGAAGCAGGTCTGCATTATTCCTTGGTGTGGACGGTGATGTCAGACCACACATACTATGACTGTGAGTCAGAAATTGCTGCTTCATAGCTCTGGTTTCACATCTGGAAAGTAGATTACACAAGCATTCCCTAGAGAAAGCATATTGTCTTTGAAGACCTAGATGTTGTTGAAATTAATGGAATTTATATGACATCTGGATAAGAAGAAATGCCATGATGGCACTAAATGGCCCTATGACGGTTGTTACATAAAGAGTTAGCATAAAAAGATTATTGTCAAGTGCACTTCAAATGCTTAATCAGTAGCATTGTCCACAGTAGGCCTTTAATTATGCCATGTTTGCACTGCTCTTTTCCACTTCTCATAATATGACACATTATCTTTTGGACCGTGTTCTAACAAGGTCAGGCCATCTTCTAATGGAAGCTCAGAAAAATGTTTATGGCCCTACACAATAGTGCAGACTTCTCAACCAAAATTCTCAACCAAAATTCTCAACCCAAATTCTTATCAGGATTAGTTTATAGTTTAATTACCAAAAAACAACAAAAAATCTTATAAAATTCTTTTAAAAAAACCCCAAATGAACAAAGAAACAAACCCCAGTGGAACTGAAGAACTATCAAAATAATCACATTTTTAAGGTGAAAAAGAGAAGTAATTCCATTCTTCTAATCTTTCTTCCTATTTTCTTCATGCCAATTTAAATCGCTTTCATTAAAATAACCCCCTCTAAACAGTTGGTCTTCAGCAAGTATAAGAAGTTCTATTTCAGATTCTGGTATAAGATGAAAGTAAGGGGAAATAGGAATGTGTGCGGATATAAATGCTTTCAGGAATGTTTCATATGTATATATACATACACACACTATAGACACACACACATATATATGTGTGTGTGTCTACATATAATTATATATGTATGCATATATATATATAATTATAATGTCTCATTGAATTTGCAGAACCAACATTAAATTTTGCTTATTAACCTTTCTGAGACCTATCATCTATTGTAATAATAAGTTTATCTTGATTTAATCTAGCAATTTACAAAAGTATTTTAGCAAAAATTATTTAGAAAAAAAAATCACTTGTTTGTCTCTGTGAATGATCAGTTTGACACTAATTTTGGAAATCCTAGATTAAGAAAACAAGATTTTTCTGAACTAATATGTAATAAAAGTGTTAGTAGATGGGGAAACTAAAAGATTAAATAGTTTACCAAATTGCCATTAACTGTGAAAAGTAAATTTTTAAAACCTTTTAAATGCTTTGTGCTTAATAAGTTTTTTAAATTTCAGAATTTAAAACGCTGTATAAACTTGTAAAGATTTGAAACACTCATCAAAACATAGAAAACACTAGTTATAAATTTGTGTTTTAAAATTTAAACCAATTTGAAGTCTCAACATGTTTAACAATTTCACTTCTGATATTCTGAACACTGATATATTTTTTATTTATTACATAACAAATTAATAAAATATTATGATCCTACTTGAAACAATTTGAAAACAAAACAAAAATGCTCTGTCAAGTTTTGTTCTTGTCACAGGGAATTTAAAGATGAAAAATTCAGTTTGCTTAAAGAAACTCCCCCTTTAGTGAGGTTGCCTGAAAGGAAAATCGTCATAAAACAATGTGACGTGTCTATATCATTATAAGTAAATTCAAAGTGTTACTGAAGAAGGTGGTTCAAGAAATGACTAACGGGGTCAAATATATGGTGATGGAAGAACTGACTTTGGTTGGTGAACACACAATGTGATATATGGATGATATTTTACAGAATTGTGCACCTGAAATCTATGTAACTAATAAAAATTGTCACCTCAATAAACTTTAATTTGAAAAAAAGAAAAGAAAAAAGAAATGAATAACTCTCAGATCTCAGAGATGGAGACTTTAGAAGTCTCCATTACTTTAATGCTGGTCTCTGCGTATGGCTGTGACACCAAGGATGAACGAGAGCTCCAATAGAAGACATTTTAGATTAAATACCCAAATTTTCATTAACATTTTACTTTGGACAGAATGCCATCATAAGCTAAACTGCAAATATTACCTTTAAAATGAATTAATGATTGGAAGTCAGGGCGATGGATTGGTTTTCCCCCCAAACAGTTCCTAAAGTAGTATATAAACTTCCAAGTAAAACCTCGTCTATGCAAAACCCAACAGATTATACCAACGAAGGACCTGAAATAACTCGAGAGCAAGAGGATAGCAAATGCATTCTCCAACAATAACCCAGCTTCTTCAGGGTCAATTCCATAGTTGCCTGTCCAACATAAGAATTCTTTTCTGTCCTTAGACATCCCCATGGTTCTGAAACAATTTTCACTAAGGATAAGCTAGCTACACAAACAAAAGCTACTGTGTCTATCTTTGCATTGGTTTATACTTTGCAGGATATATATGGGTAAATATGGGACTTGTGTGGGTGCTCTTGTATGATTAAAATCCCACTCAACAGGTGTTTTATTTTCTGGATTCCTGCAGAACGAGCACTGTCAGGAACAGTCAAACTAACTTTGTTCTGCCTCATCATGAAGAGTCTCAGTTCAGTGGCTCTTATGGTGCAGATGTCTGCTCTCCCCATCCTCAATGGACACACATCCCATTGCACACCTATGGACATGAATCACCTTAAACACTCAGGGCAGGAGAACCAATGAGACTTTATTTCACATTTCCTTTGTTTGTCAGATTTCTGCCTTCAGTGTCTAATATTGCTATAGTTGTTACAGCTTTCAATTCTACCCAAACTACTAGTATCATATTCATTTTCCTTTCTTGGCATCTTTTGCCTTTGTCTTTTACCACTTTATTATTAGGTTGGTGCAAAAGTAATTGTGGTTTTTGCAATTATTTTTAATCTTTCAAACTGCATTTATTTTTGCACCAACCTAATAGGTTTTTTTGTGAAAATTCTGTCCCTTTTTAATACATTTCGTAAACCCATAATAGACTTCTTTTTCTTCTCTAAGATATAACAGCAAATCGCAGTGCATTAGATATACTCTTTACAATTTGGATTAGATCCTTACCTCTCTCTCTCCCTCTCTCTCTCTCTCTCTCTCTCTCTCTCTCTCTCTCTCTCTCTCTCTCTCTCTCTCTCTCTCTCTCTCTCTCTCTCCACCAATTATTTGACTTATGCTGTATATCCTTGTTCTGATCTCCTGACTCCAAAGTTATGACTGACGGTTTTTAGGATGGTGTGTGTGTGTGTGTGTGTGTGTGTGTGTGTGTGTGTGTGTGTGTTAATAACGATATAGAATTATGGTTTCTGAGATTTTCTAGAAAGCTGATATCCTAAATTTAAGGTTTTACTATATTTTTGCAGCAAGTAAACCTATAGTGCTTATTATGTTAAAAGTCAGTATGTAATGAAAATATAAACTGGCTTATAAAAGTTAGATAAATCCGTGGATAAAGGATTTATTCCATTGCTATTATTTATGACAAGAATTTGATTTCATATTAATATTCAGTTTGTTTATCAGACATATATTTTTCTAACTGTATAGTAGATTTGACATAGAATTTAGTCTTATATTTGGCAGAATCTACCCTAATAATCACCAACATTATGCCCTCCAGAAATTTCAAGTGATCTGTACCCATCTAAATAATTCATGAACACAAGCAATGGTGTGATTTTCAAGTTCTACTGAATATAAGACATGATAGTAACTTTCGATTTTTTGACTCTGGAATAATTTAACTTTTCCATGCAAATATAGTTCTTTCTTTTAGTATGATGTGTAAGTACTTATTTTTGAAGACAAATGTAATTTATTTGATCTATGAATATACTGGGAATGGCATGAGCCTTTAATAACAGCAGTTTTAATTGTTAGTGGTGATTATTATTTTGAAATATGCAAACGCTATTCCCAGAAACAAGGGGTTAATTGCAAACTCAACGTTCTGTGTTGTGGGGGGGTGGAGATAGCAGCTCTGAAATTGTTTTTAAATCAATATGTATTGTACTTAAATTGCAAGTAAGCTCTGAGGTGAGAAACATTCCTAGACCATCAGGCGAAGCATGACAAGAAGCCAAGAGGTAGCTCATGATGAGTGCTCTGTAAATCAATGCACCTCTGTTCTTAATTAAAACATTTCAACTCGTCATAATTGGCAGAATATACTCCCTATCCACCCTGCCTGAACTTGTTTCCTTTTGGATTTGGCTACTACAAAGGTGTTTTTTGTTTGTTTGTTTGTTTTGGGGGAAGGGGGGTAGTGTTTTTTGTTTTACCTTAAAACATCACAGAATAGAGGCAGTTATATTTTTAGTCTTTTCTCTTTACATAAAAGGAAGTAAATTTTATATGAAAGGTTTGCAGATGTGAATGTGATGGTATTTTCAGTGTGATGGTATATTAAGAGAAGCTTAAAATATTCTAAAATGTAAAGAAGGATTCACCTTTATTGTTGTAAAATCCATTGTATAAAATTAAAAATAATAATTGTGGGAGAGGGATTAAAGTTTCTTTATGTTATGATTTTGAATCAAGAGCATAATTGACAAGATTAATAGATAAAATATACTTAATAGATAAAATATACTTAAAACATTTCCCTCATGATTATTTTTATCTTAAAACTATATTCAAGTCTGAAGATTACTGGGAGGGAACGTAGATTTCTACAGTAAAACGTTTAGGAGTCTTATGTTAACTTTCTAATGTTACTGGAGAAGGGGTTCTTTGTTACAACTCAGGAAAGAATCCAAGGGCGCACCGAATGAGCAACGCAAACAAAGACAAGCAAGCAGTGGATTTATTAAAAGAAAGGATCCAGTATAATACACTCTCAAGATGGCATGAGAGTGGGCAGGCCTAAGAAGAAGAGCAACTGCCCAGAAGAACAAACAAATTTATAATTTTATTCAAATGAGGGCACAAAATATTAAAGTTTTAAGGGTGGCATTGCAGACATTCCCAGGTGGGTCCTCACTGACACTGGGGAGGTGGGATTCCCTTGCTTTTACTTGTCCCTTGTCAGAACTGTGATGGTGACACAGGGGGTGGAGATTTTTCCCTGCCTGTAATGTTAATAATATTATAACGTATTATAATTATCTATAGCTACACCTTTTCTTAAGAATGATCTCATCTCCTTGTTTTCCTTTGTTTCCCTGCATGTCCTCCTTCCCTTCCTTTCCTCTCTCTACCTGTGGCCCTGTTCTTTCTGTGAAGAAATTTCACAAATGGTTAATAATTACTCTTTCAATCTTAATTGCATAAAGTGAAGAAAACTATTGAAGTTATCATTTCTCGGTCTGCATGACTTCTGTGGCAGAAATGTTCTGATATTCATACTATGTGTTCTTTTACCCCTAACACACTGTTAACCATCACTCTGTCTGAGACTTACATGTGTGGCTTGTCTGCTTTATAGAGCAAATGTAAATTCCAGTTTGAAGGAGACACTAATAGTATTTCCTGACTCTGTTTGGCTTACTGGGTTAGTGGTTCTTTAGTCTTAATTTTCTACAGAAGCCAAACAGGTGCTTTTTAATGTACTTCAAGCACACCAGGCTGAGAACAACAGGCTTGTTAAATAAATGTTTTTCAGAGACTTAATCTGAGGGTCATTAAAGGCAGGAACAGACTTCTAACTGTGACTTGCAATCTTGTTTCCTGGAGGCATGTGTGGATATAACGAACTCACTTGGATGTGTTCAGGAATGCCTGTTATGTGCCAAACTGTTGGTTTTAGCAATTTCATGTACATACACTCTCATTCAATCACTAGAACACAGCAAAGCAGAATTGTTAGGTAGAAATTGAAGCTCAAAGAAGTTAAGCAACTTGCGTAAAGTCATGCACTGGACAAAAAGTAACCTAGGTAGAGACTGGATTTTAATCCAAATATTCAGACTAAGTCTAGAGTGTTTACCACCTTACTGCATTACAATGGAAGCTATGGTACTTTAAGAAGCCCATTTGGAGCTAGAATTCTGCCTTTATAGAAAGATTTCCTGTATTTTTACAAAATAGTAAAAATAAGTAGTAGACATTGCCTCAGGATGTCATGAAAATTAATGTAATAATCATGGCCATAAGTCATTTTTAAGCTACTAGAGAACATTTCTGACTGGTAGATAAATCCACAAATTCTATATTTATCCTCCTACAGAGTCCCGCCATTGGCCCACTGCCCTACTTACTCCCATTTTCCAAGAACACAATGAAGAGCTAACAGAAGACACGGCAGTAAGTGGCACCATGGCCCCAAGGAAAACACTGATAATGACATGGATCTTGCTTTCAATTTTGATGAGCATTCTTCTTTGCCCAAAGCATGTTTTGTTTTTAATACACAGTATGAGACCAACTGACTTTTAAATAATTTATTTGATAAATCATAACTGTAAGTTTCCATAGATCTAAACATCTATATCAGCATATAGATATTATATGATCTTCATTAATATTTTGTCAATTAAATGTTAATGCTATCAATACCATCATGCTTAATTTTTCAGTACATCTTATACAAAACAACCCTTGAGTTAGAAAATAATTTAGAAACTTAGGAAGATAAAAATTTATCCAGGATTGGAAGAAAGATTTAATAACTAAAAAAAATAGCAAAGAGAAAAAAGAAGAAGAAGAAGAAGAAGAAGAAGAAGAAGAATGTAGCAAAACAAACATATTTAGCATAGTAAATCATGCCTTAGATCTATCTCCTAGTCCTCATGTGAATTAAGTAAATAACTAAATCTTTTTTACATTCAACTCCTTTGTTTAAAAAGGACTAAACAATAACCTATGTGAGTTGGGGTCAGGGGGCATAAATAGGATAACACTGGTAATATTCAAATGTAAGTTACTGCCCAATTCAAGTTAATTTCTTCAATTGAATTAGAATGTTAATTCACTTTCATTGTTTGATCACTAGTAATCAGTAGTAATTTCTGTTAGTAAAATAGTCAAATATGTATATTAAAAGATGGTTTTACTTTATAAAAAGTGAAGGCACTAAATTCTTGTATGTCATTTGTTCCCCAGTTATTTTTAAATCCATGGAATCACATTTATACAATTCCAAACATTTTGTTGTTTGACATAATAATTAAATTTCAAATTATTTTGTGAATATCTCATATCATCAGGTTTACATATTTCCCTAAAATACACTGTACTGAGTTGAATAGTGCCTTCCTCAAATTGTGAGAAGTGGGTTCCCTTATAACAAGAAGGAAATTTGGACATACAGAGACACAGGGAGAATGCCATGTGATGACAGAGGCAGAGATTGGAGTGATGTATCTGCAATTCAAGAAAAGCCAAGGATGGTTGACAACTACAAGAACCTAGGAAAGACTCACGGAACAGATTCTCCTTTAGAGTCTTCAGCTGGAACCAATCCTGCCAACACCTTGATTTTGGACTTCTAGCCTCCCAAATCTGACAGTATAAATTTCTATTGTTTTAAACCCACTGGTTTGTGGTACTTCGTCATGGCAGCCCTTGGAAACTAATACAGATTTTGATATGGGACAGTTAGGGGGCAACTGTAACAAATACAGAAACATAGGAAGTAGCTTTAGAATTGGGTAAGAAGAATTTGGGTAGAAGAATTTTGGTGCTCATAATAGAAAAATCTAGATTGTCTTGAAGAGATTGTTGGTGGAAATAATGGATGTTAAAGGCAATTCTGGTGAGGTCTCAAAGAACAGAGAAGAGCTATAGAGAAAATGTCTATTGTTTTAGGAAAACATATATCATTATGAAAAAAAAACACTGCCAGAAATATGAATATTAAAGTATCCCTGCTAAGATTTCAGACAGAAATGAGGAACATGTTATTGGACAATGGAAGAGGATTCTTGTTATAAAGTGACAGAGATGTGGCTGAATTAACTTCCGTTGAGTAGAAAGCAGAACTTGTAAGTAGTAAACTTGGATATTTAGCTGAGGAGCATTGCAAGCATTGTCCAGAAGGCGAGGCCTGATTTTTCTTTGCTGCTTATAGTAAAATGTGAGGGGTAAAAGAGAAACTGAGAAAGAAACTGCTAAGCACAAAAGAATCAGGACTTGATGATTTGAAAAACCTCAGCATATATAAATAGTGTACTTTGGAAACATGACTAAGGGTGTAGGTGAACAACGTTTGTTAAAGAGATTAGCCATGTGACTTATGGATCCAATATCCCTCTCAGCAGAAGTCAGAAATAGAGATGGGATTATCCTGGAGACATCTGTGGAGAACTGTGATATCTAATGATGTAGATCCTCTTGACAGGCATGAAAGACCAACATGGCTTTTGAAAATTTATACCAGCTGAAACACTATTAGCCTGGACTGAAAATGAGACATATAGGACAAAAGTAAGAAAAGACAAGGATGTCAAGGCAACAAGGACAAGTTGGCTATCCTGGAGGGTTGAGAGGGTGGGCTATCTCAGAATGCCCAGAGAATGGGGCATCAAGCACATGAGATTACTCTCAGGCCTAGATACATAGTAGAATTTGCCCTGCTGGATTATAAACTTGCTTTAGCCTTTTTATTTTTTTCTATTTTTTTCTCTTTTGTATTGGAATACATATATACATACATACATATATATATACATACATATATTATAATATATATATATTATGCCAGCCCCATCATTTTGCAAGCAGATAAATTCTTTTCCAGTTTAAACATCAGTGGCCAAATAAGAATTTTGTCTCAGGATGAACATAATGCAGAATCTCACCTATACCCAATTTATATCAGATTTGGAATATTTTTGAGTTGATGATATTGAGATGAGATTTTGGATTTTAAGTTAATGCTGGAATGGATTAAGACTTTTGGAGATACTGAAATTGGGTGAATGTTGATTAGTGATGTTGAGCATCTTTTCATATGTCCATTGGCCCTCAGAGAAATGCAAATAATAACCACAATGAGATATCACCTCACACCTGTTAGAACGGCATCAAAAAGACAAATAATAACAAGTGTTGGAGAGGCTGTGGAGAAAAAGGAACCCTCATACACAGTTGGTGGGAATACAGATTGGTGCAGCCGCTATGGAAGGCAGTGTGGATATTCCTCAAAAAATTAGAAATAGAATTACCATATGGCCCAGCAATCCCACTCCTGGGTATCTACCCAAAAAATCTGAAAAAAATTTATCCGTAAAGATACATGTGCTCCAATGTTCATTGCAGCTTTATTTACCATGGCCTAGACATGGAAACCGAAGTGGATTTATAGATGATTTGATAAAGAAGATGTGGTATATTTACACCATAGAGTAAGTACTATTCTGCCATAAGAAGAAATAGTGCCATTTGCAACAACATGGATAGATCTTGAGATTATTATGCTAAGCAAAATAATTCAGACAGAAAAAGTAGAGAACTATATGATTTCACTGACATGTGGTATATAAAACAACAAAGAAACAAGACATGAAGAAACAAAAATGAAGGAACAAAATCTCATAGACAGACAATAGTTTAGTGGTTATCAGAGGGTAAGGGGGAAGACGGGTGATAGACGAGGGTAAAAGTGATCACATACATGGTGTGATCCGGCTGTGAATTGACTATGAGCGGTGAACATATAATGTGATATATAGGTGATGTATTACAGGGTTGTATAACTGAAACCTATGTAACTTTATTAACCATTGTCACCCCTATAAACTTTAATATAAAAAAAAATAAATTGGGTGAATGCATTTTACACATGACAAGGTTTTGAATTTTGGAGGGTAAGAGGGTGAATTGTACTGGGTGGAATAGTGCCCCTCCCCAATTTATATCCACCCTAAACCCCAGTATCTAATATTATTTGGAAATAGGGTTGTGTAGGTAAATCTAGTCAAACTTACTTAGTTTTGTCTCTAAACCAATACAACTGATGTCCTTAAAAAAAGCAGGAACTTGGATGTGGAAACATACAAAGAATGAGATATAATGATTGATATGGAATGGGTTAATCCATCTAAAAGCCAAAGAACACCAAGGATTGCTGGCAATTACCAGAAGCTAGAAGAGAGCCATGGAACAGATCCTTCTTCAAAGCCTCCAAATGGAACCAACCCTGACTCTGCCTTGATTTCAAAATTGGAAAAGAATACAATTTTGTGGTTTCAAATGCTCCAGTTTGTGGTACTTTGTTCCAGAATCCCTCTGAAACATATATATGTGCTTGTTGTTGCTCTTATAATAAAATTTATAATAAGAGTTCCCACCTTATTCTCTTAATGTATAATTTCCATTGCAAGTAAAACAAACTACCATATACTCAAAACTATATTTTGATATTTTGAGGTTAACCTCATAAACATGGCATACCTAATTTGAATGGAGTCCAAATGGGGAAAGGATGCAAATACATAGTATTTATATATATTATATGCCATATTCAGAGACAAACCAATAACATTTTTTTCATAGGAATTTTTCCTGTCTTAAAAAGTAAAGATAAAGGTATATTTAATCATTCATCTAAGTTGTTTGAGCAGATATCAAACAACTGTATTTAGCAAACATACCTTTGACAATAAACAATGTCTAATATACTGACATCAAACTGTAATTATTTTTTTAAATTTTTGTTTTGCTGAAATATAAGTGAATAAGATTATAGAAGCAGATTGCAGGAGGGAAATGCCTCCATCAAATCAGACTTAAGTCTTTATTGTGAATATAGTTACCTATACATGGAAATAAGACTTCAAATTGAAAGCTCGATTTTTTTTTGAGGAATAAAACTAAGAAAACATTGTTTTATACTTCCTTTGTTGGTTAAACTAAGTCACTTTTGACATTTTGTTATTTTTGGTATATTCATTAGATATCTCTATAGAATAGCTCAAATCCAATTCAGTGTTGCTGTTACTGTCAGTTAGAGATAAAATAGCAAACACAAATACTGCGAGTTTTAAAATTGCTCTTCAGTGAGTATCATTAATTTTCTATAATTCATACTTCTTAAAGATATAAAACAGATATTTATTTGAGGCTTTTCAGTGTTTAAAATGTCTTTTTTTATCCCTCTTATTGAGGAATGTGAAAACATCAAATTCTATTTAAACACCAGTAAAAAGATGAGTACTCTACTTTTATGACTTTGTTGATATTTTGTTGCTGCAGATTAGAAGTTCTTGATGTAGCATAATATATCAAATTTAAAATTGAGACATATTTTTGGCTAACTATAAATATCCCAAATGTGATAATAAAGTACAGCATGATAAACGCGGAAATGCTATCTAAATATTATTAATAAAAATAAAAACTCAAGATATACTGGAAAACAAGAAGGTAGAAAAATAGTGAATTCATTCTGATAGCTTGTGAGCTTTGGGGACTATGATGAGAAAATGCAAGGTGTGGTCACAAAAAAGGGGGAATGTTTAAATTAAAAAAAAATTATTACAGTAAAAGACACATTGCCATTAATCCTCCTCGTTTTGAACACACTAATCCCATCATTCTTGCAACTTTCTGAAGCAGTTCTGGAAGTCCTCTTTCATGAGTGTCTTTAGTTGTGCTATTGTGGCTGCCTAAATGTCCTGAATCGAGTCAAAATAATTTCCTTTCATGGTCGTTTTGACTTTGGAAGAGCCGGAAATCACATGGTACCAGATCTGATGAATAAGGTGAATGGGAACACATGTTTTTATTTGACAGAAATTGCCATACAAGAAGCAATGTGTAACTCAGCTTTGTCATGATGGAAGAGGAAATAAAGACGTTCATGAAAGAGGACTTTCAGAACTGTTTCAGAAAGTGGTAAGAATGATGGGATAAATGTTTTTGAAATGAGGGGGAGTATTTTGAGGAGGATTAATGGCAATGTGTCATTTACTATAACATTTTTTTAAATTTAAATATTCACCATATCTTTTGCTTACAACTTGTACATTATCATAAAACATATTTAAGCGTTTTGAGATCTATCAAAAAAGTGAGAGACTATGAATAAATTAGGTTTACCTGCATATCATTTTAATTGTACTAATTTGAAAATATACATAAAAAAGGAATTTCCCACTTTTTTACTGAGACACAATATATTCATAGGAGATATTAGATATAGTTTGATATCCTGTTTGGACGTCTTCTTCATTATGCTAAAATGAAATATTAGAAATGAGATTAATTCAGCAAATCAACTGATAATGACTAATTAATTGATGTCAGTTATCATTTACAAAGAAGTTTGAGAATGTAACATGCTATGCTTGCTAAGTAGTATTATTAAGATTAAAATGATGAAGAATGTGGATAAAAAATCTAGCATGGGTAACATTTTATAGACAATCGTATTATGGACCTTATAAAAGATGACATAATATCTATGAAGAAATGTGCAGCTATGTTTCTTTAATTTTTTTTTACACAATTAGAGGTATAAAACTTTTTTTTAATTTATTATTTTGTGTCATTTATTTTTTTTAATTAAAGTTTATTGGGGTGACAATTGTTAGTAAAGTTACGTAGGTTTCGGGTATACAACTCGGTAATACATCATGTATATATCACATTGTGTGTTCACCACCCAGAGTCAGTTATTTTTCCATCACCATGCATTTGATCCCTTTTACCCTCATCTATCACCTCTCTCCCCCCCTTACCCCGAGGTAACCACTAGTCTATTGTCTGTCTATGAGTTTTTGTTCTTTTGTTTGTTTTGTTCCTTTGTTTGTTTGTTTTGTTCCTTTATATACCACATATCAGTGAAATCATATAGTTCTCGATTTCTTCTCTCTGACTTATTTTGCTTAGCATAATAATCTCAAGATCCATCCATGTTGTTGCAAATGGCACTATTTCATCTTTTCTTATGAGAATAGTACTCCATTGTGTATATATATCAAACAGTATTTACTAAGACTCTAAAATATAGCAGATTTTTTTTATTATGATTAAAGTTTATTGGAGTGACAATTGTTGGTAAAGTTACATAGGTTTCAGATGTACAATTCTGAAATACATCATCTATATATCACATTGTGTGTTCACACCCAGAGTCAGTTCTCCTTGCTTCATATGTTTGATCCCTTTTACCCCATCTTTGAGTATTAGGAATTTAATGGTGAACAAAATAGGCAGAATCTCTGCCTTCACACAAGTTATGTTCTGATGGAAAACACAAGCCTATAGACATAAACAAACACAGAAATAGAATTTCTGAGACTAAAGGATGGTATGGTGAAAATGAACTAGGATAAGTGATCGAGGGTGTCTGGTGTATGGATGGGGCTCTATATTGCCTAGATAATCTGGGAAACTTTTCTGAGCTTTGACATTAGGTCTGAAAAATGAGAAGGTGCTAAGCAAGGAGGCAAGGAAATAACAAATACGAGAGAGCCCAAGTCATGAATAATCTTGGTGAGTTTAAGAAACAAAAATGAATCAAATGCAGATGGAGTATGCTGAGAGTGTAGTTGAATATGAAATCTGTGATCTAAGCAAGGTGTTGAGAAGTCACTGGAAAACAGAGGGAATGATTGATCTCATTTTTTCTCTGGCTGTTGAAAAGAGAATGCATTCTGTAGGTAGAAGTTTAGAAAAATAAAAAGGTTAAGGTTTGTATATTTTTAAATAGCATATTGAGACATATTTTATGTATAATAAAATTCACCCATCTGAAGTGTATAATTCATTGATTTTTAGTAACTTTATCCATCAGTTTAACCCTCATCAAGAATCAGTTTTAGAACACATCCTTCAACACTCTACCCTCTGCCAAAGATCCCTAATGTCCCCTTACAATTAATTTCCATTCCCATCCCCAGAAAGTGACCATACCTCTGCTTTCTGTCTCCATAAATTTGCTTTCTGTGGACATTTCATATAAATGAATTCATAATATATGTTGTCTAAGAGCTGATTGTAGTTTATACCAGAATAATAGTAGTAGAAACGATGAAAAATAGTCTTGTTTGGGATTAGTTTTGGAAGTAGAGCTGGTAGAATATTTTGTTGAATTGAATATAAAGTCTACATTAGAAAATAATTAAAAAATAATTCTCAGACTTTTTTTCTTTTTGATATGTATGATTAGGTGGATGTTCATATTATTATGATGAAAAATCCTCAAGAAAAAAAAACTGATGCATTTGTTTCTGTCACAATATTTCAGGCATTTTTTTATATGAGAGTGAAGACATGAAGTAGGCATTTGGGTACAGTACATCTGGGAAGAATCATCACAGGATAGATGATTAAAAGGTCATCATGCACGGGGTTTGAAAATTAATCTGGGGAACGTAATTTAGTGGTTACCAGAGGGTAAGGGGGTTGGGGGTGGGAGATGAGGGTAAGGGGGATCAAATATATGGTGATGGAAGGAGAACTGACTCTGGGTGGTGAACACACAATGTAATTTATAGATGATGTGATACAGAATTGCACACCTGAAATCTATGTAATTTTACTAACAATTGTCACCCCAATAAATTTAAAAAATAATATAAAAAAAAAGGTCATCATGGAAGAGATCACTTAGGGAGACACAGGAGAGTGAAAATGAAAGAAAGAGAGAGAGAGAGAGAGAGAGAGAGAGAGAAATGCTGTCTCTGGGTGCTCTAACAGTGTGGCATACATAATTTGCAGGGTCCAGGGTAAATAAAAAAATATAGGCTCCTTGTACAAAAATTATACTTTCTAATTTATTTTATGATTACCATAATATGAAAACCAGACAAAGAAATCAAACAAACAAAAAAGATAGAAAAATTTTCTCATAAATATATAAGTAAAAATCTTTAAAAAATAGCAAATTGAATCCAATAACAGATAAAAAGAATTATGCACTATCACCAAAATAAATTTATCTCAGCCATGCACAGCTAGTTTAACATCTGAAAATTAATTAATATAATCCATCTCATCAAAAGGCTTAAGAAGAAACATAACTGGATTAAAAGATGCAGAAAAGCAATTTAACAAAATTCCACACCTAGTCATGATAAAAATTATCCTAAGAATAAACCAGAATATTTCAACTTCATAAAAAATATTTACCAAAAAAACCTATAGCTAACATGATACTTAATGGTGAGAAACTTAAAGCTTTCTGCCTATTATCAGGAACAAAGCAAGGATGTCCCCTCTCATCATTGCTTTTTAACATCATACTGAATGTCCTGGACAATGCAGTAACACAAGTAAAGGAAACACAAAATATACACTAGGAAGAGAGAAATAAAACTATCTTTAAGAAAACTAAAAAACAAACAAACAAAAATCTATGTTATAGATCTCTATTACTTATTCTTGTCAACTCAAATGTATCAATCAAATATTAAAGATATACAACAGATATATCAAAACAAACTGTCTTTGTTCACAGATGACATGACTGTCCATGTATAAAACCTTAAATAATCAATAAAAAATATTGGAACTAATAAGTGATTATAGCAGAGTACAAGGTTTATACACAAAAGTAAATATACAATGAATCAAACGATAATATACAAAAGTCAATTGCTTTACAGTAATAAACAGGTGGAATTTGAATTTTTAAAAAAATTACCATTTACGTTAGCATCCCCATAAAAATACTTAGGTATAAATCTAACACATATCGACAAGATGTGAACTATAAAACTATGATGATAGATATCAAAAAAGAACTGACTAAGTACAGAAATATTTCATGGTCATAGATAGCAAGTCTCAATATTGTCAAGAAGTCAGTTTTTCCCAACTGTATCTATAGATTCAATACAGTTCAAATCAAAATCGCCACAAGTTATTTTGTAGAAACCTACAAGTGGATTCTAAAGTTTATATGGAGAGGTAAAAGACCCACAATATCCAACACAGTATTTAAAGAGAAGAATAAAGTTGGAGGAGTTATATTGTTTGACTTCAAGACTTACTATAAAAATACAGTAATCAAAATACAATAATCAAAAATACAGTAATCAAAAAATACAGTCTGATATTAGTGAAAGAATATAAATAGATCAGTGGAACAGAGAGCCCAGAAATAGATACTTAAATATAGTCAGTGGTAAGTATAAAACCCCTACAAAAAATATATAGTAAAACTATTAGATAACCTTGGGCATTGCAATGACTTTTGAGATACAACATCAAAGGCATAATCCATGAAAGAAATAATTAATAAGCTGAATTTTATTAAAATTAAAACCATCTGTTATGAGAACAACAAATGTAAGAGAATGAGAAAACAAGGTACAGGCTGAGAGAAAATATTTGCAAAAGACACATCTGAAAATGGATTGTTATCCAAACTATACAAAGAACTCTTAAAACTCAACAAGAAAATAATCAACCTGATTAAACAATGGGCAAAACTGACACTTCACCAAACAATATGTACAGATAGCAAGTAAAAATATGAAAAGATGCTCCGTTTCCTATGTTAGTAGTAAGTTGCAATTTAAAACACCAAGATACTGAAGTTCTGGTCAAGATAGCAGGGTAGGTAAATGCTGTGCTTACCTTCTCTCATGATCACATCAAAATTACAAGTAATCTACAAAACAACCATCATTGAGAATTGCCTGAAATCTTGCTGAACCAAAGCCCTACAACTAAAGATGTGCAGAATAAGTCACCTTGAGACTGGTAGGAGGGGCAGAGATGCCAAATGGGCTGGTCCCAGAGCTGAAAGTGACCATTAAAAATCAGAAGGTATATCTCAGCTATAGGAGGTACCCCCTCTCCCCACTCAAAGGAGCAAGGAGTTCCAATGCCACACCAGGCTCCCCAGCCCAACGTTCCAGTGGTGGGGTGAGACGTCCCCATAATTTCTGGTTGTGAAAACCAATGGAGATTGTGACTGAGAGAAATGGAGGCTGACTGCGTTCCTAGGCATTCCTCTTAAAGGACCCACACAGGAACTTACTCACCGATGGAATCACTGACTCTGAGCTCCAGCACTGTGGCAGCAGCGGGAGAGATGACTGGGACATATGGGGGAGACTGAGTTGTCTGGGTTCTAAACGAAGACTGAAAGGACAGCTTTCTCCCAGATGGAGGGGCTGGTGGACACCATGGTTTCTTTATTGAGCCCTCCCCCTCCTTGCATGCAGAAGGACGTAGATGCCATGTATGAGTCTCCATCAAGCTTACTGATACCATTAATTTGCCACATACTGGTGATTCTGAAACCATGCCCCACCCAACTTTTAGGCATACCCAAGGTACTTCCAGGGGCTTTTTTCTGTACAAACCACCTGCCTTGGCTCATGTTGCAGACATTCCTCAAAAATTTGTGGAACCCGGACTAGCAGCCTCTGGCTTCAGCATGTTCTGTAACTTTGGTTTGCACCCCTAAGTTCAACACTTGTGACAGTCAGCCTTGGTTCACAATTTGGCCTCTCAAGGAACTTACAAGCACAGCACAGGCAGTGACTGTGGATTGCTTTGTGGCTCCTGCTAGGTGGCCCTGAGTGGGGAACAGGCTGCGGCTGAACTTGACCTGCAGTGTGTACGGTCCCAGGTGGCACTGGGACTGGAAGTCTCATTGGCTAGCTTTAAAACAAGCTGGAGCATCACCCAGACACCTCCAAAGATGACACATTTGAAGAGCAAACTGAGCAGGCACCAGAGCCATGCAGAGGCAGATCCTGCTCTGTAGGGTCAGCCCTTGCACCAAAGCACCTCCACTGTGGTCACAGCAAGTCCTCACAACCAATGAGCTCAAGGGTCAATCCATCTCACCAATGTGCAAACAGCAACCAAAGATCAACTACAAAAGGAGGACACACACAACCCACACAAGGGACACACGTGGAGCACCTGGCTCTGGTGACTAGTTAGACTGTGCCACTGAGCCCCACAGCACATCTACTACATATAGCCACTCTAGGAAGACTGGAATATATATCAGGCCTACTTAATACATAGAAACAAACATAGGGAGGCAGCCAAAATGGTGAGACAATGAAACACGTACCAAATAAAAGAACAGAACAAAGCTCTGGAAAAAGAACAAACAAAATGGACAAGAAGAACAAAACAAAACAAGCAATCTACCAGATGCAGAGTTCCAAACACTAGTTACAAACAATAATAAATTAGATGAAGCAGATGACTAAATCAGAATTTAGAAGATATGGTAGTAGAAAACACCCAATCAGAAGAGCAAAAAGAAAAAAGAATCCAAAAAAATGAGGAGAGTTTAAGGGGCCTCTTAGACAACATCAAGCATACCAACATTCACATTATAGGGGTACCAGAGGAGACGAGAGTGAGCAAGGAATGGAAAACCTATTTGAAGAAATAGTGATGGGAAACTTCCCTAATCTAGTGAAGGAAATAGATATACAAGCCCAGGAAGTGCAGAGAGGGCCAAACAAGATGAACACAAGTGGCCCACACCAAGACACATCATAATTAAAATGCCAAGGTTTAAAGACAAAGAGAGAATATTAAAAGAAGCAAGAGAAAAACAGTTACCTACAAGGGAGCTACCATAAGACAATTGGCTGATTTCTCAACAGAAACTTTGGAGGCCAGAATGGATTGACAGGAAATATTCAAAGTGATGAAAAGCAGGGATCAACAACCAAGGGTGGATTACCCAGCAAGGCTATCATTTAAAATTGAAGAACATAAAGAGCTTCCCAGACAAGAGCTAAAGGAGTTCCTCACCACCAAAGCAGTATTAGAAAGAACAATCTTAGACTTCTTTAAGACTAATAATAATAATAATAATAATAATAATAATAATAAAATATGAATAATAAAATGGCAATAACTACATATCTATTAGTGATTACTTTCAAAGTAAATGGATTAAATGCTTCAATCAAAAGATAGGGGGGCTGAAAGGATAAGAAAACAAAACCCTTGAATATGCTGCCTACAAGAGACTCACTTCAGATTAAAAAAACACACGGACTGAAAGTAAAGGCATAGAAAAAGATATTACATGAAAATGGAAACAAACAAACAAACAAACAAACAAAAAAAGAGGTAGTAGCAACACTTATATCAGACAAAATAGACTTTAAAACAAAGACTATAACAAGAGCCAAAGAAGGATCCAGTAATTCCACTTCTATTTACCCAAAGAAATCCAAAACACTATTTTGAGGCTCCATATGGCTCCATATTTTCATTGCAGCCATTATTTACAATAGCCAAGATATGAATGCAACCTAGGTGTCCCTGAATAGATGACTGGATAAAGAAGTGGTACATATATACAATGGAATATTACTCAACCGTATAAAAAGAATGCAATCTTACCATCTGCAACAACTTGGATGGACCTATAGGGTATTGTACTGAGTGCAATAAGTCAGACAGCAAAAGACAAATGGCATACAATTTCACTTATAACGTGGATTCTAAAGAAAGAAAGAAATAATCAAATGAAACAAATAAACTAATAGATACAGAGAACATTTTGATGGTTGCCAGATGGGAGGGGAGTTAAAGGGTGGGTGAGAAGAAAAAGGGATTACAAAGTACACAGTAGTCAAGGAGATATAGGGTATAGCATAAGGAATATAATCAATAATATTTCAATAACTATGTATAGTGTCAGATGGGCACTAGATCTATTGGGCTGTTTGATGGGACAGGGATTGGGGTTAGGGTATAAAAGGTAAAGGGATTAAGAAGTACAAATTGATAGTTATAAAATAGTCATGGGAATATAAAATAAGCACAGGGAATATAATCAATAATATGGTAATAATTATGTATAATGCCAGGGGGATCACTTCTTAAATTAATTTCACGCACCTGAAATTAATGTAAAACAATATTGAATGTCAACTGTAATTGAAAAATGAAAAAAGGGAGAGAAAGATAAAGGGGAATAAGATGTTCAAAGTTCCAGATATAAAATAAGTCTTGGGGATATAATATACAGCATAGAAATATAGTCAGTAATATTATGATAGCATGCTATGGTGTCAGAGGTTGTGGACATATCGTGGTTATCAATTCTTTAGCATAGGGAATATAATCAGTAATATGGTAATAACTCTGTTTAGTGCCAGCCAGGTGGGTACCGTTGAATATCTATGATGTACACCTGAAACTAATATGATACTGTATGTTAGTATAATTTAATAAAGATCTAAAAAATGAAAAACAAGATACCACTACACATCTATTAGAATGATGAAAATCCTAAACATCAAGTACTGACAAGAATGTGGAACAGCAGGAACTCTCATTCCTGGTGGGAATGCAAAATAGGACAGCCACTTTGAAAGACAGTTCCGCAGTCTCTTACAAAACAAAACACACTCTCACCATATGATGTGGAGTTGCACTTCTCAGTGTCTACCTAAAGGAGATGAAAAGTTATGTCCACAGAAAAACCTACACATTACAGCAACTTGATTGGAAATCAGAAACAACCAAGATGTCCTTTAATAGATGAATGGATATGGAGTATTATTCAGAGCTAAAAGGAAATGAACTATCAAGCCATGAAAAAACATGGAGGAAATATAATGCATATTACTAGGTGAAAGAAACCAACCTAAGAAGACTTCATACTATATGGTTTTCAGGACATTTTGAAACAGGCAAAACTATAAAGACAGTATAAAGATCATTGATAGTCATCGGCTGGGAGGGAGGGAGGGATGAATAGGCAGAAAGCCGGGAGGATTGTTAGGGCAGTAAAACTGTTATGTATGACATTAAAATGGTAGCTACATTTCATTGCACACATTTGTCAAAATTCATAGAATGTGCAAAAACAGACCCTTCAGTAAACTATGGACTTTGTGTGATAATGACGTGTCAATGTAGGTTAATTGACTATAATAAATTTACCCTCTAGTATGGAATGTTGATAGTGGAGGAGGCCGTGGAGAGGAGGGTATACGGGAAATCTCTAGAAATTCCACTCAGTTTTGCTGTAAACCTAAAACTGCTGTACAAAATAAAATTTATTAATAAAAATATTGATAACTTTATGATGTCAGTAGCAGAAAATTTAATCAAACACAGGACTCTTTTAATCAGGAAAGTCTGTGCAACTGCACAGTTTGTACATACATGAAGCCAGCATTGTGTAAGGACAAGAGATATCAAAGAAAATTGTGTCTTATAAAGGCTTAAGGAAATGGAGATTCCGTTGTCTGAATTATGTCCCCCCAATATTCACATGTGAAAGCTATAACCCCTAATGTGACTATATTTGGAGATAAGATCTTCAAGAAGATAATTATAACGGGACCTAAATTTGGTAGAAGGGTGTCCTTATAAGATGAGGAAGAGAACCAGATAATTCTCTCATTTCATCTTTCTCTCTAAGTGCTTGCACAAACGAAAGGCTATGTAAGCACCAGATGAGAAGGTGGCTGTCTGGAGGATTAGAATCTCATCAGAAACTAACTCTGTTGGCACCTTGGTCTTGGACTTCTAACCTCAAAAACTGTAAGAAAATAAATGTATGTTATTTAAACTACCCAGTTTGTGCTATTTTGTTATGGAAGCCCTAGAAGATGAATACAAAATGTTTCAAAGAGGGAACAGCACTGTGCCCAGTGGTGCTGAAAAGTAAAATAGGGTGGATATTGAGGCTTGACCATCAGCCTCAGGCATACAAAACACTTATCAGACAGAATATTCCAAGGGCCCACAGTTCATCTCCATCACCACAGTTCATGTCTTGAAAACATTCTTTCTGGAGAATGTCAAAGACAGCTGAATTAAACCTTCCCCACACAGTTTTTCAAAAGTAATTTTGTTACTTGACTTCAAATTGAAAAGCTGGGAAGAAAGTATGTGGAACAGAGACACCATTTAGTTAATATTTACCATCTGTCAGTATTGGGCTGGGTGCTATAAATGCGGTATCTCTGTAATCCTCACTGCAACCCATCAAGTTGGTTATAATTCACTTATTCCATTACTTACAAACTATTTACTAAAGGGCTGCAGAAGTATGGGTGACACTCCTAGTCTATGGCTGGAAGGATTTTGTAAATCCTTTGTTACTGTCCTTAGTTTCAGAGTGAATTCATATACTCAAACTCATAACTGAAACAATTTATTTAATTCAACAAACATTTATAAAATACATATTATATACTGTGCTGGGTTAATTCCAGGTTATGCCCTACCTACACTACATTTGTATAACTACAGAGTAGTAAAGGAGATAGCATTCTCTGATAAGTTTTCCATACTTGATTGCTCTTTAAAAATATCTATCTATCTATCTATCTATCTATCTATCTATCATCATCCATCTATCTATCTATCTATCTATCATCTACTATTGATTCTGTTTCTTTGGAAAACTGTGACCAATATATTTTGTTTGCTATTCAATTTTTTGACTGTAAGGTAATCCAGAATTGTTATAAAAAACTATTCAGAAAATACAGAAGAGTTTAAAGACAAAATAAAACAAAGTAAATATCATTTATAATTCCAGGTAATCTTAAAATATGTGGCTAATTTTTATATCACCACATATACATCCTGTACATAATTGTAATCTCCCATCTTAACAGCTAAACCATTGCGTCTGTATATGGTGAGATATTATATAGCCACTACTGTGCAGATTGATACGAACTGTCATATTTTCTTTTTTTTTAACCCATTTTAAAAATGTTGACAAGGTCAGGTGTTAGACAGAGTATATTACAGTCATTTCTCATCTTATTTTTGAAATAACCCATTGATCAATTTGTTTTCATTCCCATTGTACAGGTGATGTTCTGAGCATTAAGGAACTCAAGTAATGTCCTCAAGGTTTCAGAATTGAAAGTTGTGGTACTAAGTTTTATACCCAAGTCACTCCAATTCCAAAGCATTAAAGTTCTCTTAGTCTATAATTATTTCAGGTGTGTATCTCCTGTATTTTTTAAATGCTGTTTTATGTATCTGCAGAACATGTTATGTGTCTTGTGCTTCTTTTGTATGTTTTTCAATATATAAGAGACTGCTAGGCACATGATTATTAATTAATGCAATTCTTAATTTAATTGAATTTACCATATAATTTTTGCTACTTCATCATTAATTTATTTCTTCTATTGACTTGGACTTGGCCAAAATATACAAGATCTCCATTGATAACATTGAGCTATGATTTATATGGTTTAATCAAGATATTGTTTTAACAAAACACTTCTAGTTTATATAATTAAGAACAGAGTTTCTGTAATTACTTTTTCTCCAAATGGTATGTGTCTAAAATTTAACATAATGTAAAATCACTAATTAATATTTCAATTATACTGTTTATCAAAGGACAAAATGGAAAGTATGTATCAAATAATATATATCAACAAAATCCATGTTTTCTTCCCAGAGAACTTAGTGGTTAATAAATGGATGAAAATAATGCGGAGTAATTGCAATCTCCATACTCCCCTCTCAGACTTTCTGTCTGAGATTTCATGCCACGATATCTTTTTATCCTTACTCTTGCACTAACACTTAAAAATTTCATTTGTTGTAATATTTCTTCACTCTACCTTTTTTCGGAAATGTCATTTCATATGAACTTTTTTTTTTTTGACATGGCACAAACCGTCCAATGAGCCAATAGGTACCAAGACAAAATCATCAGCCAAAAAGAAAGAGTTTAGAAGTAAAACCATCATCAAATGACAAGTAAGAATGGGGTGACTTTTTGAAAACAGGGAGTATAGGATTTTTCTAAAAATAGAATAATAATATTAGAGAGCAAACTTTAGAAAATAAACTTTAGGAAATCCTTTATAATGAATTTTTCCTTTTGAATTTTTGTTGATATAAGAATTGGTTGAAGTTCTTGAAGGAAATGTGTAATAATCAGATATTGCTTGATATAAATATGTATTAATTTAAAATGTAATTATTAATATTAAAAATTGCATAGGGATATTTAAAAATTTCAAACACACTAACCAAGTGATACACAAGCAGTATAATTATAACCTGAGTAAAAGTGAGCATTGTTAGTTGGGTGTTTTCATATAATAATTAACTACACATTTAAGTGTGATATCAAGTAGGTATTTTGAATTCCTAAAAACCATTGAAAGTAATTGAATTAAATTACAAACTCTGTGATTCAGAGTGCTTAGTTATGTTAATTGTCTTTCTTCCTCTCTCTCTATCTCAACTGGTCAGAATTGGTGGTTGTAGGTATAGAGGCAGACAAATGCAAGGATTATCTGAACTATTGAACACCAGAGTAAAACCGTCTGAAAATATAAATGCAGAGCGAAAAAGGGAAGTCAAATTTGGTAGCAAGGATAGCTTTAGAAAATATGTGAAGGAACAAATGAGATATTATACAATTTTATTTATGTTAGTACAATGATCCTTAAAATCTATTTATAAGATAATCTACATAAATATAGTGATATGATTCCAAATTGAGACATAATTAATTGCCAAATTTTGAACCAAGGTAACTAAAGTAATTTGATTGTAAGGTTACATGGAATTTTTTTTTTAATTTATGAAACAAAAAATCACCATTGTACATTGATCATGTTATTGCATTCATAATCAGACATTGCTTAATTTAAAATGTTTATAGATTATTACATTTTATCGCTCAGATTTCATTATAAATATAAGACACATTTTCAAGAGTTATTCTTTCCCTTTAGTTTTGTTTATTTACCGTATTAGTTTCAGGTGTACAAAGCAACATAATGGTTAGACATTTACACCCCTCACAAAGTGATAACTCCCCACTCTCAATCTATTACCCCTCTGACATCTTACATAGCTGTTACAATACCATTGACTATCTTCCTTAGCTATACTCCACATCCCGTGACTATGTATATGTGTGTGTTTATATATATATATATATGTTTTTCAGTTGACATACAATATTATTCTACTTCAGCTTCAGTTGTACAGTGCATCGGTCATGCATCTACAAAGTCTATGACGTGACCCCCTTGATAAGTCCAGTGCCCATCTGGCACCTTACATAATCTTTACAGCATCACTGATTATATTCCCCATGCTGTATTTCATATCCTCATGACTATATTGTGTCTACTTATTTGCACTTTTTAACCCCTTCACCTTCTCCTCATCCCCTCCCCCTCCCATCTAGCAACCAACAGTTTTATTTTTCTATATCGCTGAGTGTATTTCTATTTTGTTTGCTCATTTATTCTGTTCTTTAGATTCCACATATAAGTGAGATCATATGGTATTTGTCTTTCTCAGTCTGACTTATTTAACTTAGCGTAATGTTCTCCAGGTCCATCCATGTTGTTGCAAATGGTAATATTTCATTATTTTTTATGGCCAACTAATACTCCATTTTATAAACGCACCACAGTTTCTTTACCACGATTGTCTATCTATGGGCATTTCGATTGTTTCCAAGTTTTGGTTATTGTGAATAGTTCTGCAATAAACACAGGGGTGCATATAGTTTTTTCAAATTAGTGTTTTGGCTTTCTTTGGATAGATACCCCAGAGTGTATCTTATTGCTGGGTTATAAGTTAGTTCCATTTTCAATTTTTTGAAGTACTTCCATACTGTTTTCCACAGTGGCTGCACCAATCTGCAATCCCACCAACAGTGCAGGAGGGTTCCCTTCTCTGCACATCCTCACCAACACTTGTTTGTTGATTTATCGATGATTGCCATTCTGACTGGAGTGAGGTGGTATCTCATTGTGGTTTTTATTTGCATTTCTCTAATTATTAGTGATGCTGAGCATTTTTTCACATGTCTATTGGACATCTCTATGTCCTCTTTAGAGAAATGTCTCTTCATGTCCTCTGCCCATTATTATTATTTTTTTTGATAGGGTTGTTTGTTTTTTTGGTATTGAGTTGTATGAGTTTTTAATAAATTTTTGATATTAACCCCTTATCAGATGTATCATTGGCAAATATCTTCTCCCATTCCGTAGGATGACTTTTTGTTTTATTGATGGTTTCCTTTGCAGTAAAAAGACTTTTTAGTTTGATGTAGTCACACATGTTTATTTTTTCTTTTGCTTCCTTTGCTCAAGAAGATATGTCAGTAAAAATATTACTAAGGGTAATGTCTATGAATTTGCTTCCCATATTTTCTTCTAGAAGTTTTATGGTTTCACATCTTACATTTAAGTCTTTAATCCATTTTGAAATCATTTTTGTATATGGCATAAGAAGATTGTCTAGTTTCATTGTTTGGCATGAATCTGTCCAGTTTTTCCAGCTCCATTTATGAAATAGACTCTCTTTACCCAATGTTTAAATTCTTCCTTCCATTGTCATATTAAATGACCCTATAGGCATGGATTTATTGCTGGGCTCTCTATTCTGTTCCATTGACCTATGCGTCAGTTTTTATACCAATACTATGCCATTTTGATTACTATAGCCTTGTAGTATGATTTGATGTTGGGTAGCATGATACTTCCTACTTTGTTCTTATTTCTCAATATTGCCATAGATATTTGGGGTCTATTATGTTTCCATATAAATTTTAGAATTATTTGTTCTAGTTCTGTGAAAAATGTCATTGGCAATTTGATAGAGATTGCATTGGATCTATATATTGCCTATAATCATTCCTGCTTTATAGATGTCAAAATACATTGTATAAAATTCTAAAAATTCCAAGTTGATATTATTCCTGCTGGCATACGGATAAATTACGGTCAATAATTTAAGACAGTATAAGAATGTTAAAGTACAATATGAGATTGAAATGGATCATAATAATGTTGTAACTGGGATTAATAATAACATAAAGTCAGCTAATATAGCTTGTCATTGCATATACAATAATTGGAACACATCTTTAGTGTGAAATGAGTACAATGCAATTAACAGAGGTAGGAGACCTATGATATTTGCAAGAAAAAATTCTATTGAACCACCAACAATAGTGGTTTATTTAAGGAAATTTCCATTTCCTCTTTAGAAACAATACAAATTTATAACATGGAACATTACTTCATTCACATTAATATAATTTATTACAAAGTCAATATGTTATGAGATTTAAATATATTTAATGAATCTACTCTTATATCCTTATAGTTTTACAGTGTACTAATGTTATAATAATGTTTCCTTTAAACTGCATCTGATTTGTTGAGCAATAACAGGAAATGTTTGTATTGATTAGACATGTAGACTTCAAAGCCAGCATGAATTGAGTTGAAATGTAAGCATTTAAACACACTTATTTTTATTACTTTGGCAAATTACTCAGTCTTCCTGAAACTTAATTTTTCTATTCATGATACTGGGAAAATAATAACTCTGACATGATCATGAGGTAAAAAATAGACTAATAGTTTATTTTAAAAGTCAGTAATAGTAAATGATATTTACTCTTCATTGTTTATATTTTTGCTGAATATATTAACAATCACACTGACAGTACAAATCTAATGTTCCTGGAAGGATTATGTTCTCAGGATTTCTATGTCACATAATTTCAGGTGGCTTCCACTACCCACTAAAGTAGCAAGCAAAAACACAAGTGATAGTTTATACCTGAGAGTAAGCAACACTTTGCAGCTTGAAAGTTATCCCCTTATTTTCTCCTATAACATAAGGCTTTTTACTTTAATAACAAATAAGTTATGCTTGGATACACTCAGTATACGTTTATTAATAAATAAATTTTCCTAGCTAATCTGGAAAAATAATTATCATATGATATCATAATTAATAACAATGTTTTCTTTAAAACTCATGATCTGATTAATTATCTTACAAACATTAAAGCTCTTGTATCAGTTTTGATGTTCTAGGAAACTTAACAAGTTTCCCATGTAATATTGGATCTATTCCTTTAAACGTGTCTAACTTCCAGCCAGAACATATAAATGACAGAAGTGGTGTAATCTACTTATCTTTACTGTAGTAAACGAGTAATATCACTCCACAAGTCGCTCATCCACTTATAAGAAAAGCAAGTCATGCTATTTCTTCCTGGTAAACTTCTTTAGGTCAACATTATTTTAAAAATCAATTCTTCATGAGTGAACAAAATTATCAGTTTGTTATATATTTTTCTTTAAAACAATTATATATGAAATTTCTGCAAGAATTAGTATTGTTTCTTGAAAACTTCTTTTTCTTTAGTCCTCTTTCAAATGACAGACAGTACAATTCAGATATAGCTAACTAACATTAAAAAAACTGGATTTGTAAAATTTCAAACTTATGACACTGATTAGTTGGTGAGAGAATATTTGTATTGCAAAATCATTATTTTAAAAACCGTTCTATTAGGGGTGGCTTGTTAGCTCAGTTGGTTAAAGAGCGGTGCTCTTAACAACAAGGTTGCCAGTTCGATCCCCACATGGGCCACTTTAAATTGCACCCGCCACAACTAGATTGAAACAACTATTTGACTTAGAGCTGATGGGTCCTGAAAAAACACACTTAAATAAATAAAAGTTCAACAACAACAACAACAACAGCAACAACAAAAACTGGTCTTTTAAATAGGAAGCTTATTTTTTCAAAACTGAATTTAAATGTCAAATTACTTATATAAATAAAATTATAATTCACACAAAACTTTAACTATTGTAACAATTTGTGTAGTTTGATTTATTTATTAAGACAATAATAAAGTGAGAAATAAAAATGAATTCAGGTAAAGGCATATACGTAGTTGATTATAGCTAAAAGGATAAAAGCAATGATGATTATGCGAATAATCGCAGGCCGAGAGAGCCATATTAGAGTCCTATTCCAAATCTACACCGAAAGAAAAATGTCACTTAAAACATATCAAAAGTCATTATACTGAGACAGCAAAACTTTAACTGAAAATAAACAAGCAAGCCATATTTGCATCACTAATAATCTAATTATTTTGAATACTCATTTTACATAAATTGTATTTTCAAGTTGAGAGGATTCATTAATGGACTTCTAGTAAATCCAATGTAGTCAAACAAACAGTACATATTGAGTATCTCATTCTTTAACTTCCATAAGTAGCCTTGGAGACCAAATAATTATAAGTTATATTTAAAAACAAAATAGTGCCCTTTCGAAACTTGATTAGGAATATTGAAAGTATCCCTTCCATACTTTCTGAAAAATTACTGTCTCTCCACAAGAGTGAGAGCAAACTAACTATGGTACCTCTAAAAATAGAGTATGACTCTAAATTCCATCATAGTTGTAGTGCAGTAATACCAATGACAACCACAAAGCATATATTTCGCGACTCTTTTCTATTTGCCAGGTACATTATACAGGATATCTGATCTTTATCCTCACAGTAACTCTGCGATTATGTACTATGGTTTCCCATTGGTCAATGAGAAATATGAGGCACAGGACAGTTAAATGCCTTAATCAAGGTCATACATCCAAGAAACAGCAGAATCAAAATAAAAAATGAGGCAAACTCAGCAGAAATAAGTTTGACCAAGGTAAAATTAACCACCTCAGACTTTTCATCAAGCTGGTTTTCATGGTTGTGGTTTGCAAGTGCCTTATGACTGTCACAGGGTTGCATGGAGCGCCCTACCTGCATGAGAAATAAAGTCCTTTGTGTGTTCCTTCAGCGCTAGTCAAGATAAAAATTATCTATTTCACAAAGTTATAGTACTCCACACTGCTAGGTCTTCTGGATAATTTTCTCTTACTCTAGCCAGGGAGTGATTAGACTCCACAGGAGAAAAGAAATTGGCTCACCATACCACAGATCAAATGAAGTTAATTTAAATTGCAAAACTTAGTTGATGATTTAAAAAGAAAGATAACTTCACTTTAGACAGTAGAAATGTTCATTTAGGCCAATGTATTTATATATTTACTTAAGATAGATAGCTGATGATATTTATTTGTTCCCATAAAGTGTTATACTTTAATGTAGCTTAACTTTAAAATGATGGAAAAAGAAGTAAGTTTGGGAATCTGTTGAAATGGACAATGGGATGAAACAAAATGCATATCTTAAAATAATATGTATATTTTTGAGATAAGCTGCAATTATTGGCTCCAATTATTTTAGCCGCACTATAAAAACAAAAACTGAATCTCATATGAAAATACATAATATATAAAAAAAGTATGAATTCCTAGGAGTAATATACTTATTCTTGGTATTATGGCCATTCAAGAATTTCTCTTAAGTTGGCCAATAAAGAAAAATAATAATACAACTCTAAATTTCAGTTTTGCTGCATCTGAAATTAGGATTAAAAACCCCATCTCATAAATTTCTTTAGAAAATTCAACACAATGAAGTATGTAAAGTACTGAGCATAAGACTTGGCTCACGGTAAGAACCCAAGAAATAGTATCTGCAAGATCATAGATCAAAATAAAGCAAACCTTCTGCATTCTCAACTGTTTGTGTATTATACTGTTGTTTAAAAGTGATGATGAAATTTAGCCAAAGTGTTTCTTATAAGCATCATTTTGATTGAATTCAGGTATGTAGAGAGCACTCTGTTAACACTTTTCAATTCAAAGTTTGAATGCAGTAAAAGAATGCACCTAAATGGTAGTCCTCTTTATTACCCTTTCATGATGAACCAACATGCTATATATAATCATTGCCAAAACTTATTTTACCATTTCCATTACATATGCTAAGATCTCACTTCTCTATCTCTATCAGCATTTTAATCTAAAAAGTCAGTATTTAAAAGAAAAAAAAGAGCACTAGATATTACTTTTCCTTGGAAATAAAGGTTTACGTTTGCTCCTAGTCAATGGTATTTTGATTCCATTTACCACTTAAGGATTATTCTTCAGAACTAGTGAGATAGTTCTTAAAATTGTGTGTGATTGCCTCTCGATGATGAAGGAGATGAATTAGAAAAGGTTTGGATTTACCTTAAATAAAGAATCTGTATTTTTCTGCATGTATAGTTTACTGCTGATTCTCACTGTCAAAGTTGCTCTTAGATTTCGTGCTTCCTTTACAAAATAAATAAATAAATAAATAAATAAATAAATAAATAAATAAATAAATAAATGAAACAAATAAATAAATTTTACATATTACTATTTACCATGGAAATAACTGCCAATTACATAAACCTTGAATTTCTTTTTTTCTCATTGAATATGTTTCTCACTGAATGTACACGTCTTTGTTAATAGGTATCAGTCATGAACTATTACCATATTCCAGTTTTCTGCAATGTAATGTTTTTCTCTTTTCAGGGGTTGCAAGTATATTTGGATCTGCCTAGTAATCTCAAATGTCAATAATAAATATGAAAGTATCATAGTTACAAAATTCTTTCAAACATTATATTATTACGGTAATAACCGTGCAAGTGCCTCAAGAGATAATGAATGATTAATGAATTAATGTATAAATCAGGAAATAGTTGATAAATAAATGTATAAAAGAGGAAAAAGGAAGGGAAGTGGGAATAAAAAAAAGGAAAGAAGGAAGGAAAGAAGGAACGAAGGAACAAAGGAAGGAAAAAAGGAAACATTTGAGTACTTTACAGTATTTTTAAAACAAAAGAGTATAAATTACATGGCTGGTGCCCCCAAAAGTTTAGAATACAAGTAATAAACTTGTAAATATATGTGAAAGAATAACAAAACAAGATGTGTAAGTCAATCCTCAAGAGTTGCAAAGTCTACACATGATATTGGAGTTTAGATAAAAGCCAAGAATGCTAAATATTTCGTATATATTATTTCATTATGGAGTCCAATGACTCAAAGTATATTTATATTCTTCACTAACAAATTTTTAGAAATGTCTAATTTTCCAGGCATCCTATATTTGTTAACGGATATCAATGTCCTCTTGAATATACTGGGGGTGTCAAAAAAAATGTATACAAATGGACACCTTTTGTCAACATTGCTCAAGCAGTAGTTTGTCATAATTAGAAATGTTTGGACGCTGATGGTAACCACGTTGAGTACCTCATATAATTGCAGAAGTCAAATGTGACTTGTATTCATCTTTTGTTATCGTTATATATTATTACAGTTTTAATACATTTTTCTTTTCTTAAAATGTGCATACATTGTTTTGGCACCCTCTGTGTATGAACTACTTGGATTTGGCTTGCAAGTCAGAAAGTATACCAAAGACTACAGTGATATCAAGGTGAATCCTTCTCCGCGATTGAAAATACAGATTTCATTAGAAAGATGCAGCAGCTGTGCTCCTGAGGTTAGAGCACTTTATTGCAGAAAGAATATCAATGGAGTGTTTATGAAATAACAAGGGAACATCACATCGCAAATAGCAATGAAAGCCTGTTTTAAAAAATCTGTATAATAAACATGTCTAGATGGTTATGGTTCTGGCAGATTGCTACAGAGGAAATATTAGAAAAAAAATCTCATACTCATACATTTTTCATGAAATGTTCTGTATTATACATCACAGCTGCAAATCTGTCCTCTGAAGTTTGCAGCTTCTTAATGACACCAGAGATTTAGGGCACAGGGTGGAGTTAGACTGACATGTGACTGATGAGGTGGAAGTGCGAGTCTGAGGGCCATTGAACACAGAGAATTTTCCCAATGTATCATAATTACAGAAACACCTGCGCTGAAGAAGTTGTGCTGATTCAGAGAAAATACATGGAACTTAATGGCTGGCAAGAGCCTTTATCTCAGATCCATGACTGTGGGAGTAAAGGATACAGTTGCTTTTAAAAATAATGTTAAGGCATTGTTTTCTATCCTTCCAGTACATGAGGCTTCTATCACTTGAAAATGTTTTGTCTCATTAGAGAATGGGAAATCGGATATTGAAGCATCATTGAAACATACTAGAATATTTCCTGGAAAATCATGGAAACGTAAGGTCGTAAACGACTTGAGTCTGATGGAGCAATCAAAGCTGGGTTATTCCAAGTTTTCCTTATCTTTAGAATGTCCATTATTGATTGAAGAAACTTTAAATGTAAGTTCATATCTACGCAAAGTAACATATGATTTAACAATTCTTCCAGTTAGAATTCTTACCCCAATGTGCTCTGCACTCTTAACCATCTGTTAAATCTCGGGGTGCTGGTGGAGTGGAGGTGGGGGAAGGAGTTATAATAATTTATGTCTATTTTCCTTTCAAAAAACAGTTCATAAAGTGTTCAGAAAAGATTAAAATATGTGTAGACTGTAATTTGAGAAGAGTAAAAAGAGAATAGGTTGTGACAAAAATCTGTTCATTAGGAGGGAATGAATTTCAATATTTATAAGTAAATATTATTTCTTTAAATCAGTGAAAATGAATTATGTTCAGTAGTCAAAAGCAAATATGAAATATAAAATAATTCAATATTTTAGATGAAGGTATTTTCAGTTACATTATTTTGTTCCTTTCTAAATATTTCATTTGTAATAAAAGACCGTTCTTTGGATGAATACTGTGTCTGAAATTACTTATAACAAGATTTGTGGCAATACATACATGTTTTGGGCAATGTCTTTATATGAATTCTTCAACATTTACTCTTTTTGTCTTAATATGCCAGTGTAAAAGCAATGAATAGAACTGTAAATACAGTGTATTTTTATTATCATAGAAATAACATGTGTATTTTGGTCAAATCAATATAATAGAAAAGAGAAATGTAAAAAACAATAAAAATTGCTCATAGCCGTATCATTCATATATATCTATAATTAATGTCATGGGATAAATCCTTTCAGAACATTTATTATATAATATTATCATAATAGAAAAAAGTAATTGACACTTTGCTTTGTATATAATTTAGTATCAAAGATCTATGTATGAATCTTTTTCAAATTTTATATATTTGTATATTGAATAAGGCATACCACAGTTAGAGAGTATTTGAATAAATCACAGGTACAAACTTATTCTTGAATTTATACATAAATAATATTATGCGAACCATTAAGCAGAAAGATTGCATTTAAATGAGTAATTTTTCTGATTAGTAGAGAAATAAAGTAACACTGCAAACAAAATGCAGTAGCCCGGATATTATTTGTAGAAGGAATGTAAAAGGAAATAAATGTGTACAACTTTGACAAATGCTTTCATCTGATTTTGGTCGTTGATCCATGAGTGGCAGCTCCATGCACCTATTAAAGCCTTAGACTCCTGCACCTGTTTTTGGGGTTCAAATCTAGCTCTGGCGCTAACCACATGAGTGAATTTGAATAGTGAATATATTATCTAAATGTTAATGATTGTTCATTATACTCTTACTTTACGGAACTTACTGACCTCTCTAAGCCTCAGTTTTCTCTTCTATACAATTGAGTCAATGAGGATTAAATGAGTTAATATTTATACTGCATTTATAACATTGATAGGCATACAGAAAGTACTGTACAAAAATTATTTTTAAATTGATAGCTTACTTTACTGCTTATTTTATAAATGAGGAATTTGAGCCTTAGAGAGTTTGTTTTTCCATTTGCTCACCTTATAGGGCTGTGGCATAAAATCTATTTTTCTGTCAAATATTATATTTTGTTTCCTTGAGTTTAAAAACAAAATATCCTGTATTTTTCAAGTAATATGCTATGGATTTCATTATATGTAGCTTGAGAGTCACAATAGCAAAGCCATTGAAATAAATAATAGCATGTGAATTTCCATAAATTTGATAGGCTTTTTTAAATAGTAATATATTTTTTTTGAAAATCATCTATCTACCTTACCCTAAGCGCAATCCTCTTATATCCTGTCTTTAATTAAAATTTGGTTATTTGTTAATCAAGGATTCTTTTTTCATTGTTCTTTATTTTTTTAATTATTGTATTTAGATATTATTGTATTTTGATGATTGCTACGTTTTTGGTGATTCCTTAAGTTTTTCAACTGAGGCAAACCGCTTGCTATAGTCCCAACCACTGGCAACAGTGAACATAGAGCTGGAAAGATAAACAGAGGTTTAATCAATATGGGCCCTAATAGCCATGTGAAAATGTTTGGGCTTTATCTTAAAGGCATCGCGATGGATAAGAAATGAATCAATAGTGCACAGTGTTTGAGTGGACCATGGGATTTGGATAGGAGTGAAAGTCAAATATTATGACCGTGTTTCTGCTCTATCAAATTGGGTGGAGAATAGTGCTGATCTCTATTCTCTAAGTGCAGGAAAGCAGGAGAAAGGGTATGTTTGAAAGATGAAGGCCTGATTATGACTTCAGATGTTAGACTTAGAGTTGTCTTCAGGAAATTCCCATAAGGATGTGCAGAAAGCAGCTGGAAAACCCATCTATATTTTCAGTTCAGATACGGACTCTGGAAGCTTCCAGTATTTTCATAGCAATGAAAGACATTGAAGGAGATAAAATCACCCAGCACAGTTAAAAAGAAAAAAGAAAAAGAAAGAAAAAAAAAAACATGAAGAAAGATTAAAGCCTAGGCCCGATACTGAAAACAATACAGAAGGAACTGAGAGTCTGTTGGAAAAGAAACTGAACAAGATGAGGAGTGTTTAACTGACTTAAACGAACTTGGAACGTTCACGTTAAAATTCCTTAGGAAAAGAGAATGAAATAGTCCTGGATTTGCGTCTGAGCTCTGCCACTGGCCATCTGTGTTACCTTTACAAAATAATTCCCTTTGTGGAAGGTTTGGTTTCCTCACTTTGAAACTGGAAACAAAAATAGTACATATTTTATAGAATAGCTAAACAACAGTGAATTAGGCATGATAATAATCCCTGCTGTATAGGATTCTTGCAAGGATCATATGGAGTTAATATTAATACACATGAACTAATTATCATAGTGCATGCCATTATAGCTTACAAACCTAGTTTATAGGCAGAACAATTTTAAGCTTAAGCACCAAACATATGTAGACTTTTATTCCTCCACTTCTCCCCTTTAAAATTACTTTTTAAATTGATCAATCCCCTTATTTTTTTTAAAGACTATTTCCTTTTAAGGGAAGGGGCTAGATATTAATAAATTCAGTGAAGCTATCAAAAGTAAAATCCAGTATAAAAATGTAGAGCAGTGCTTTCAAATGAAAATTATTCTTGAAAGAATTACATAAACAGGCTTATCCTGAATCATTCAGTATCTTTTTGTCCTTAGACCAGTGCCTGCCAGTCATAGAAGGGATATTGGCATAACTAGGTATATATGTTTCAAGAGAGTCCTGGGAAAGACCATGATGTTTGGAGGAGGCAAAGAGGAACTCAAGTCTTCATTTCTTAAATGACTGATTATGTGACATGGATTAAGTTATTCAATATTGTTGAACTGTATTTCTTTCACCTATAAAGACTAATAGGAATATCTGTCTCTGAAACATTAATGATGAAATAAAATGACAAAATGCCTAGCACACAGTAGGCTTTCTGCAAATGTTAGTTTCCTTGTGACCTATCAGATGCCAGCCATTCCTCAGAAACATGAGTCAAATAAAACTTCATTTTAAATTAATGCAGAAAGTAAATGAAAGGCAATAAAACCAAAACCAACTATGAATAAAGAGCCAAATTAAATTCTCTAGTGAGAAAAGACTAACAAATCAAATTTTTATCATATTCAGAAACCACAGTTTAAAAGAGGGCCAGATGTTATCATGCCTAATGATTTGGTATAATCATAAAAAGTAGTGGATGCTTTTTAACACAATCATTTAACAAATTTCATTCTATAGAATAAATATTTCATATGGTTTATACATTGCTAAAAGTTTTTAAAAATGTCAGTCAAGTTTAATTGAATGTTTAAGTGTTAGGTTAATAATACAGAATATAGAGGTAAAACTACCACAAGCTCTAGTTTGTGCAAAGACAAGGAATATCCTAGATACATACCAGATGAGTCTAAAAGAAACACGAAAAAAACAAACAGACTAAAGAGAATCTGATGGAGCTGTAGTGTTTTCTACTCAGGATCCACAGAGTTATTTCAGATCAGGGGCTCTGAAGTCAGATTTAGTTTCTTAGCACCTAGGGCATTATGAGCTTTCAAAACTACTGAAAGAGTTTGGATTTTTTTTTTTTTTTTTTTTTTAACCTAACCAACCTGTGTAATCAAATAAAACACCTGCTCACAAATGTGTCAATAGCGTCTTTGCTACTAAGAATTATTTATGAGTTCCTTTGTGAGTCTTAATTACTATTTAATTAAAAATGGACACTTTCATCTAAATTTTACAACAGTGTTAAAATCTTGTTAAGATACAGAACATTAACCATATCACTTTTATTGTAATGGGTTATGCATTAACTATTTTTCTTGGTCTAGTTTCATTAAATAATATATGAAATTATGTTATATTCTTTCTCAAATAAAAATTGTATGAGAACAATAGGAGATACAATCATCAATATTTTGAAAATGATGTTAAAGTTTCCTGCTGCTGATAGCTAGTTTTACAAATTTTTTCAATACTACATATTCCTAAATTTATAATAATATTTTATTAAATAAAGAAATTACCAATTGCTATCACAAATATGATCTAAAAGCACTACAATTTTAAGTTGGTGAAAACATGGACCTTGATGTATAGAGAACAACCAAAAATTTATTGACTATATGAATGAGGCACTTTTTATATACAATTCAGTTTGCATGTCCTTTAAAATAGTGAACTAAATAAGAAATAGTATCTGGACTTACTAGATGCATTCAGGAAACAATTCCTTGGACATTTGTCTTAATTATCCCTACATTTTAGATGATTAGATTGCTATTTAAAAATTAATACTTTGTCAGACAGACAGATTTAATTCTGCTTTTCCAGATCTTTAGGCACTGGGAACCTCTAGAAAGCCAATGATAGTGAATTTAAGGGAAGAATAATTTAAAAAATGAAAATAAAATTATAAGAGACTATTAAGGTATTATTTTCCCTTCAAAGTCCAGGATTAATTCCAGTTTTATTCTCAAATGAATAGTGCCCAACACTGAATAAGCTGTATGTAAGAATTTTCCAGATTTTTAACACTTTAGTAATCACATTAATATCAGATTTTTTCTAGTTTCAAGAATAGATTACATAATTAAGTACATACAACAACAAAATATGTTCAGGCATCTGGGTACATTGGAGTTGGGAGAGATGGGTACATCTACTTATATTTTATCTGAATGGTTTAAAACTATTTAAAACTAACAAGATGGAGAAGTAGATAAGTTGTCAAGGAAGGCCTGTAACTTATTTTATTTCTTTCTTTATTTATTTGACTCCTATTTATACTGAAAGGTTTTGTTCATGCTTTTCCAGTAAAACCAAATCCATATTTTCATCATCATACATCCATTAATTTATAGCTAAAATTGGATTTTTAAATGGAAATGAAAAACAAATGTTGGTCAAATTGATGGCAACACTCTTGGGCTTGCTGTGGGAATTTGTCACTGATGTATTTTTTTTTTTTTGTACAAATGTATTTTGTATGCTGAGTATTAATCCTAGTAGGGTGCTATAGAGAGGAGTAGTATCTAAGGGAAAGGTTTATTTGAGGGCCTTGTATTTAGGGAAACACAGTTAATATCAAAATATCTGAGTGAAACTATGATCATCTTATTTAAATTGTACCTTCCAAAGTTAAAGGTAATTGAGAAAAACTAAAATGTTCATTATGTGCTGATTGTTGCCAAAATATTGATTTTGATAGCTCAACATCTTCATGTTGAGATAATTATACATTCATATCACTGGTAAGAAGTAATACTGAGAGACTGCTAGTACACTTTGCCCACTTTCGCCAGTGCTTACATTCAGCAAAACTATATCACAATATCATAACCATTATATTGACATTGCTTAATCCACTGATTATATTCAGATTTCTTTCGTTTTATTTGTATTTATTTGTGTGTGCATATGTGTGAATTAAATTCTATACAGTTTCATCACCAATATAGGTTTATAAACCCACCATCACAGTCAATGCACTAACAGTTCCCACATGGCAAAGAATGTATATGTGCATTTTTGTGTGTGAGTATTAGTGATAGCAAAGAGACACACAAAGAGAATGGGTTATTGAGAGAGAATGAGAGGGAAAACACTAAAAATCTTCTGGCAACTCATTAAGATCATTGACACATGTTGACAGAAAACAAATAGCATTTATTTCAATTGGTTCATTTGACTATGTTACATTTATATGTTAGTTATAATAATCTCTAATAATATAACTGAAATCCTAAACATACTTTGGTAATTTAGCCCTAAAAAGCAGCATTTTTAATTTTTAATAGTAAAATTAATCATTTATAGCCAGTATTCCTTAACCACATAGGTGTCAGAGATTGTACGTTAAAAAAAATTCATATGCTATCTCTTGACTCATGAATATAGGTTGGCTACCAATAAATAAATCCATTAGGTAGGAACACATTTTAATTGATGGCTATTTTATGGTTTAATGGTATAATTTTATAATATTAACAAATATATACATGCTAATGTATGTTAATGTAAGTTCTTCAAAACTAGGAACTCTGTCTATTGCGTAAAAGTCAAATTATGGGACTGTGGAAATGGTGCTCATACTTAGAAATGAGCATCACAACCAGTTTAATTTATTAATGCAAACTAAATTAACTGCATAATTTGACATGTAGCAACCTGATGAAATATTGAAATTTTCTCTGAAATGATAATTTTAGTATGCTTAATATCATCTTTTAAACATTAAATATTAGCTTCCATAACTGTACAATATGATTATACTATACTTTTGATTACTAACTGGTCTTGGAGTTTCATTAAAAAATACATTAATGGGTCACAGAACAAGTGAAGCACTGATAGACAACTTTTTATTTTTATTTTTTGTCTTATAAATTGACACTCTGGATCTGATGTTTTAATCAGGGCTAATGGAATTACTCTCTGCACTAAGAAGACCTAAATCTTTATCTTTGAATAGATGTAGTCAAGCTTTAAACAAAAAAAAAAATAGTTTTCAGGATCATTTCATAATCATCAGCCTATTCTATTTAAATCTCTGCTAAAAGTCTGCAGTGTTGTTTTTTTTTTGGGTGTGTGTGCTTTCATTTTGTGATTCTAACAGGTTAATATTTTCCAAAGAATAAAATGATGTGCCTACGCTTTATAAATGACATCTCCCATAACAACAACAATAATAATATACATCTTGTTGTAGAGATATTCAGCAAACAATTCCCAGAAATCACCTTTATTTACGGGGAATAAAACAGATGTACAACTCCCTTTTTTGGAGGTCAAATTTATACGAAAGCAATAATGTACTCCCAAGCATAATATTAAAAGAGCATTAGTTTTAGTGATGTTTCACTCAATAGACATGATGTCTATTGTAAATATATTTTTAAATCCTGTGGATAATTAACTCATCGAAAATACAAATAGGATCTTAGTACAGACATGTAGGAGAAATTCCCTACTCAACCTATATAATCGTTTAAGAAGTTACAGCTAACATCTCATGAACAACAAAACAAGGACAGAGAGGCAGTTTAATCAATCTATCTCACACCTATTTTGTGTAAACTATTCCATTGTCTGAAATTGACCAGGACATAAATATTATAACAGTGGAAACAAATCAGATTCATACTCCTTTACTATTTCAGTTGAACACAATATATTTCCTTCTGGAGCCACAAAAGAGACAAGACTCAATTGACTGTGAATCCCCCTAACCTCATTCCTTTGGATTTCTCCTTTCAAGGTCAATGACCCCTGTTTTTCTTAACCTGAGTATTTTTAACAGTTTTTACTGCTACATAGTTAAGTGATATATATGTGAATGAATGAAGCATGATTAGTTACTGAAAAAGATACTGCTAAACAAATGCCAAGATGTTATCGCTCCTCATTACTTGCAGTCTCTCATAGGTTAAAATGCAATTCTTTCATTTCGTGTAATTCTTTCTAATTCCTCGATGGCAAGAAGAAAATCTTTAATGTGTACTCAGATGAAACACAATGATAAGCATAAAAATGTGTAATATATGCTTAGAGGACGAATGAATATATTATATATATATACATATATCCTATAGTTCAGCATTTAATTCCATTCATGTGTGCTCCTATTACAAGTGTCTTATAATACGTAGTATAAGAATTTGTAGCTGGTGAAGACATGAAGGAGAGAAGTTACTAACAACAGGCCACAAAATAAAGGGCATTAAAGTAATAGAGAAAAGAGTAAAATATGAAGAAAAAATTATGATCTCCTTCAAAAGAAAGTGACAGTGTCTGCTCATATTGTTATTTTGTGCATTTCATTAAAACATAAAACTAATATATATAGTTTGGAAGTGAGAAAAATTATTTACTCTCAGTTATATAGCACATCTACATACATTGATAGATGATTGTTAGAAAGATAGACACATATCATCTATATGCACATATATGCAGTCAAACCTTTTTTACAAAATAGTTTTGGGATCATTTCGTAATCTACTACCAATTCTGTTTGATCTCTGATAAAAGCCTGTGGTTATTTTTATGTGTGTGTGTGTGGGGAGAGGGAAGGGGTGTTCAGATAGGTTTCTACTTTCCAAATAAGAAAATAATGTACATACATTTCATAAGTGACATCTTCCAAATCATCAATAAGAATGATATAAATATTCTGATGAAGACGTTCAGCAAACAATTCTCAGAGATCACCTTTATTACGGAGAATGTATATATATTCTCAGAGAATTGTTTGCTGAATATCTTCATAAGAATATTTATATATATATATATATATATATATATATATAAATATTCTTATGAACACACACACACACACATATAGATGTACATTTACAAAATGGCATTTTATTTTTTAAATAAATTCAACTTTTTTGTGAAATTACTATAACAAATTAAAATTTATTTGCTAAATGTTCTACAACGTTACGTTGAGAATGAAAATTAATTGTGGGTTCTACCCTCCCAAAATTTTCCAAAGCTGTATAGGTTACTAATATTCATGCAGTAAATAAAATAAAAGAAGGCAGTCACCTTCTCTAACAATATTGGAACAATAGGTATTTCCTTATTGAGGAAATTCATGTTATAACATATAAAATGATTCATGATAGAATTTAAGTAATGTAATTTATAAATCATTTAAGGAAAACAAACTTAACTATTTGACAGGGCACGTCTGTCTCGTCCTCACCTCAGTTATTTTCACAGTGAGGTAAGTACCCTGGAGCAGAGTGGATTTCATACACGTCAGAGCATAACAGCGTCATCCTGTCCAGTTAGTTGGCAGGACTCATCTGGCCCACACTCCTTTCTGCTGCCTGTGGCCACTGTCCTCCACAGGCCTTGAAACCAACCCAAACAGAATCAGGCACATGCATTTTCTCCACTGCTGCAGAAAGCTAACTTGGCCACAGTGCCTACAAACACCCGTGTTCCAGAAACACCAAAGGAAAGAGGTCGGAACACTGTGCTTTATTTCCCCCTCTTCATGTCCTTATACCTGCTATCGCCTTTAAACAAAATGATCTACCTTTCCACTAACTCAAGCTTCCTTTGAGTGCTCCCTGCTTTTTGCACATACTTTCCTATAACCACTAGCTCGTTTAAGCACACTTTCTCCTCTATTCCACTGTTCTTTGAAAATAATTTCATTATTGACTACATCTTCCCACTGTCATCTTTTCGTTGTGTTCCATCACACTCCCAAATGAATTACTGTCATTTTTGAATCCCCTGGTGTCCAGTATACTTTGACACTTACATGGTAAGTCACCAATAAATGGTCCTGATTTTTAAAAATCAGTGAAGTGCAAACAGAAAGACAGCCAGAGCCCCTCAGGGGAGACCTGACATTGTACTGGGTGATTTTCCGGCAATAAGTGAAGACATTAAATAGTGACAAGTCAATTAAACCATCATAACAACCAGCTTCCGCTATGTTCTGCTTGAATAGTACTTTCTAGCAGGTATGTATCCAAGTGTGGTGACTCCTGAAGCTTATAAAATTGGGGGTTGCATCCTTTAAGAACAATTGTCCAAAATTATGAATAGAGGAAGTGCATGGCTATCTCAGGTCCCTTGCAAGAGACTCTAAAGCTAAAGCTTCTGAACTTTATGAAATATGCTACAGCTATTGGTTAGGCATTGAGTGAGCAGGAGTTCAGTTATAGTTCTACTAAAAACAGTTTCCCTCCAGTGAAATGCATGATAGAGACTAAGACAAGAAGGCAGTCTTGAATAGGCAAGACAGACAGAAAGGAACTAATCAGAAGAAAGCTTCAATTCATAAGCATAGTTGTGAATGGAGAGGGAACAATCTGGAAGGAAGCATGTCATAATTTAGGAGAACACTTTACTACTTACTATGGTACCTGAGGTTATTTATTTTATTTCTCTAAAACTTTCATTATCATAATCCTAATGTTAAGCAATACGTAGCATTTTCTATCTCCCAGATACATTTCTAAACATATCCTAACATAAATTCATAGATGTAAACTTGCAGTAACTATTTTACCCCTCTTTTACAAATGCAGAAACTGAGGCATGCGGGGTAGCTTACTAGCTGAGGTCCTATACCTCGTAAGTGGCAGAGTCCAGATTCAAATGGACTTCTGCCTCCATAGTTGGCTTCACTGGGCATATAGTCATCTTCACCTATAAAAGCAGATCACAACTACACTGCGTAACAGTTACCAGCACAGTTTAGTTCCTGCATTCTAGTTTCTTCTTAGATGGGTACGGGAGGAGTAGAGTCAGGGATAATGATTCAGAAACACAGGGTTTACTGAGTGGACGGTCTTCAGAAATATCTGTCAGGACCTTAGAGGAAAGTAGGATGGGTGAAAGGATAGAACAAAGATGTGGCCTCAGAGAAAGGGTAGCATTGGCCTGAACTGCAGGAGCAGAAATCATTCCCACAGAACTGACACGCCCACCCCTACCCTCACCCCACACCTGAGGCAAGGAGGTGTAGGCTCTTTTTTTTTAAACTTCCATATCCTTACTTCATAGGCATCAGGCTGCCTCCTGGTGGGAAGGGGGCGGAGAGAGCAGGATCTATAGTCTCCCAGGCTAAGCAAGCAAAATTCTCCCGAGAAGGTGGGCAGCGAGCCTCATGGAGCCAGAGCTCACAGCCCCCGGGAAAGGAGACCTGCGCAGACCGCAGTCACATCTAAAACAGTTCTTAACAAATGACAGTTACTCAACAAATATTTGGTACTATTTATTAGTCTGGTCTTTTAGGGGTGAAAAGGGAAGCAAAGTTTAATGTTTTCAATTTTGGCTGAATATATTATAATGCAGAATAAACACAAAATTAATTATTTAAAGATGTTACCAAATGTTGAGTGGAATGTGGTGAGTATTATACACCCCGAAACAAATTAGATGCAGGGTTCCTATGGGGGTTCCTTCTGCCTAAGCATAGAATGTATAATCATGACCTCTCCGTGTAGATTTGAGAGATTGCATGGTTTGTTCTCTACCAGGGTTCACTCCGTTTGAGTAAAGTGACAAAAAATATCATTGCATTCGCCTAAAACATCCTAGAAATTAGTTATAATAATTAAATAAAAACAAGGAGTTGATCTACCTTCAAAAACTATAGAAGGAGGAAGATAAAATATTTGGCCTAAATATCTTTTATCAATCAGTCAGAAAGAAAGCTTGGAGGGAACTTTGAATCTCCTAAAAGATAGATTTTCATATGGAGATACACACACACACGCACACGAAGTTTAGATAATTAAGTTCACAAACTTTCCATGGTGTGCTGATGTCCGACCTCATGTATAAAGAGTTATGTAAATGCTTCTAGCTAAAGTGTAAGATTCCTTCAAATTCCGTTGTGGGTCCTACATTTTCTAGGGCCTCCAAGACATGGAACTATCATAATAAAAGACTGGGCGCAGGGACAAGGGGCTTATTTTTCTTTCTCTACCTGAGACAAAGAGATAAGCAACATGAAATTGAACAGTGGTGTAACCACCAATTAAGTGAGTATAGAAGGAGTCCCTGGCAATATTTAGATGTGATAGCTACATTTTCCCAAGCGTCCTGGCATTTGCTGATTGCCATTTAAGGAGTAAATCGATGGTCCTAGGCAGCGGTTTTATAGGGAAATAGAGTATAATCCACTGCTCTCGTCAGTCCAGCTATGCTGATGAGCAAACCCATAACACAGCAACTACAGTTCTTAAAATCACAGAAAATTGTAAACTATCAGTTTTAATGGACCAAAGAGTGTATAAACAAAACATTGATCAGATCTTTCTAGTTGAGATTCAGATCAGGGATAAAGTTATTTTTAAGAAATTAATTCATAAAATATCTACATTTTTGCATTACACAGTCGAAAAGCATACTAATTGATAATTCAGTGATTACATTTTTTATGACTTAAATACCTCATGCATTCAAAATGGGCATACAGATTTCAGTATAATTATTCAGTCTCACTCAACAAAAAACACTGTGGCAAAGTTCCAGAATATTTTGCAAAATAATTAAAATTAAAAACCCAGCATACATTTTACCCTCATGCCATGTTTCACACAGATTTAACCTAATTAGTACAAGAGGAAAAAAACCCAAAATTAAACCACTTTCAATATTTTTGTCTTAGAAACTGGTTTGACATGTAGAATATGGACAAGAATATCAGTCAATGGAAATGTATAACCTTATTACATTTAATAGGGAATCTTCCCTTTTGATGCTTTGTTTTTGCGACCTATCCAATTAAAGAAGTATCCAGGATTTTGCATGAGAGCCCACAATAATTCAAACTATTGTGCTTATTTACGTATCACAAAATGCATCCATCTTCTTGAATATTACCAATAATTAAAGACTCAGCTGAATTCTGAGACATTAAATATAATGCTTAGGTATACATAACAACTGATCCTATGTGAATATAACTGAAAAATACATACTCGTACATGGTTTTGTAAACCATTAGTGCTCTCATTTCATATCAGTACCACCCCGTAGAGCACAGAGCTTTCAAATGTTGATATTCCTCAAAGTTGGCAAAGGGAATCTTCTATGCATTCAGAAACTACATTCTGAGCATTGAGAAGGTGTTCCAGCTTCTGGAACATAGGGAAGTATAACATCTAGGCCATTGATATAAGAAATACATAAACTCATTGGAGAGAAAAAGACAAGGAATAAAATAGCAGCTAAAGTTACATGATAAAGTGTATCACAAAAAGAAAAGTCATGGAAATTAAGATCATGTGTGAAAAAATATCCTTTGTCATGATTTCCTGAAATGAGCAAGATTTAATGTAGGACTGGAGGATTAACAGAATTTTTTTTTACTGAGCGTAATTGTTGTTATCATTTAAGGCAGGAGGGACCAAAGACAGAATTCTAAATTCCTACTCACTAATTCCAGTATCTAAAAATGCCTTCCTGAACAAAATATTTTCAATAATAGGCATAAGCAAAACAACCAATAAGGCAGTCATATTCCCAATCAACTATTTTCATAACTACTTTGAGAATTTAAAGTAATTGGATTAGTTTCTCATAAAACAAAACAAACACTTATTGAGAAACATCATTGAATAGTCTTAATTCCTCTTTTAATTAAAAAAAAATGTTTTCTATATCACACATTCTAAGGATCCAAGATCATGTCTCACCCTCTTCCAACTAAGAACAAGTTCTAGGGTGTCTTCTTGGCTTCTCTATTCCACACTGCCTGGCAATCATTGCTCAACATACATCTGTTAACTCGTTGACTGAGTGAATAAGATAGTGATATATTTTATTTTACAGACGAAAGTCTACCTTTCATGAAACTACCTACTGTATTTCCCTGAAAATAAACCCCAGTTAAGATCGTCAGGCAGACGAATGCATTTAGTACATTATGACGATGTTCCAGAAGAAGATGGCATGACTGTATTTGAATAAATGTAGATTGTTGTACATAAAAAAGTAAGACATCTCCTGAAAATACGCTCTAATGTGTCTTTTGGAGCAAACATTAATATAAGATCCAGTCTTATTTTCAGGGAAATACAGTATCAAATGAATTTTTTCTTGATATTCTGCCTGGAACTATATGTGAATTATATGGTAAATATAATTAACTTATCATCTCGACCTAGTAATTAGCACAATAAATGCTTTTTCAAAAGTAACTATAAGTAAATATCCATTGCAGTGCCCCTCAAAAGGACCAGAAAGAAATATCACCTGTATAAATAAAACAAGGATACAGAGGAAAGTCAGTACTTCATTAGGGAGTTAGCTACATCCTCTGGGAGACACAATGGTACACGTTCCTATTCCCTAAAATTCTCATTCAAGGAATGAACAGATTCAGATGATAATGTCTGAATGAGTAAGAGTTGCATGAGACCTTTAGCAAATTCCATTGGCCCTCTAAAATCCAGCCTTTTACATCTGGCTGGAAAAGTTACCCATGTAGTCAAATTTGGATGTAGACTGCGAGTTTTCATCTGAACCAGAAAGCATTTTATGAAGTCAGTCTTACAAACTTAAAATATGACTACAGAGTGACAAACAATACAGAACATTCAGACACAAATACATACCTCCCTCATCATTCTCTACCTGACAGATTAACCCAGCCTGGATCAAGTGCTTTCATGAACCTAGAGGTACTAGGTCATTTACTGAGATATCTCAAGGGCATCATGTGAACTGGACTTCAGACCAACTGTAAGACTTAACCTGCTTTACCATAATGATTTCAGTGTACTGTTGGAACATCAATGGTATAAACATTTGTAAACTATAAATTAGAACTACCTTTGAGAACTGTGATATAATTCTACAATGGGAATACAGCACATGACTTACCCCTCCCTTCTAAGAAAATGTTTCTGAAAAAAATAAAAATTAAAGCAATCATACATGATTTTATATATATATATATATATATATACACACAATATATATATATATATATATATATATATATATATATATATATATATATATATATATCACAAAAATAATACTTGTTTATATGAGCTTAGCTGTTGAGGAGATAAAAAATAAAATACTTGGATTTGGATTTTTCATGTATATTTGTTTACGTTAAAACTTCACATTTCTAGGGAAAATTATTAATTTTTTGAGGAAAACAAAAACAAAATTCCAAAACTATAGGAAAAAAGTTTAAAAGTTCAAATTTCAAACATACAATAATTACTTTAAATATGGGACTCACAGTAGATCAGTTCCTCTTAACGTAATTTGCAAACTGTTGCTAGTCTGCTGCAAAATATGGACAGAAATTGAGAGTAATTATTTAAAAACCTTTAAAACAATATAATCTTACTGTGACATCCAAGCATGTGATTTCATATATTACCAAAATATTACGCTATAAACAATTGGAAAAATAAAATAAAACTGGCACTCCGTCACAGATATTTTGAGAACCACTGCTCAAGATAATTTCTTCCCAAGAAATATCTTCTCTATGTATTTAAAAAAATCCTTCTTTTCTTTGACAGAAACACACACACACACACACACACACACACACACTGAACAACAATATCTATATACATATGACCTATCTGGAGATATCATACACTGTATACGATGAAATTAATATGGAATCATTGGTTGTAGGATGATTTTTGTCTATTTAGGATCCTTCTGGATACAAGTAACAAATTTATACAAGAAATAAAATAATCTCACTTTGCAAGACATGTGGTGGAAGTGGGGTAACACAAAGAGGTAAATCAGAGGCTCTATGAAGTTTCTCTTACTTATCTATTTTGCCATCCATAAGAAGACAGTATTCAAGATGGTTGTAGCCAATCTAGTCATCTCTTCCTCACACAGATAAAGAAATATATCTTTCTATATGCTGCTTTTTAAGGCACAGAAAACCTACCATGAAGTTTTGAAACTTACTCATAAGTTTCCCTCATTTTGCATTGCCCAGAATTGTGTTTTATGTCCATAAGTAAGCCGATCAGTGCCAGGGAATCTGGAATTATCACATTTGGTTTATGCTAACAAGAATTCACTCACCTTCTGGTTTGAGAGAAGGCTATCCATTCATGAAAGATGCTAAAAATCTAAATTTTAAAAGGGGTCCTTACAGTGAGAGGAAGGGGGAGAATGTAAGTGAGGTAGGCAACCAATATATCTTCCAGAATGACATTTAAATATTGAGGCTAGAGAATATTTCCTCAGGGAATGTGTATGTGATAAAAACTGAAGAGGGTCCAAGAAGAAGTTCTGAGCAGATCAAATATTTTGCTATTGGGAGAGGAGGAAGATCCAGCAATGGAAACTGAAAAGCCATCTATCTAGTCAGAGTTTTAATATTATGGAAACAGTAAAATAAATGTTTTAGAAGATGTGAGTATTTCACTGTGCCAAAAATTAATAAGACACCAAGGAAGATGGAAACTGACAATTTTTAATTATAGTTAGTAAAAGAAAGTCATCAGGGATTTTAGGAGGAACCGCGTAGTGGAAAGGTGGGCTTAAAACCAAAATGGAGTGACTAAAAGTGTGAATAGGAAGAGAGAAAAAGGGAGTCAAAAGGTGGGCAACTTTCAGAATTCAGAACTGATGCACAAGATAAATTTTGCCAGGAATTTGGGCAAGGCAGAATAATGGCCACCAAAAGATGGCCATGTCCTAATTCCAGAAAACTGTACAGGGCAAAGGGAGTTTGCCAATGTAATAAAGTAAGTATCTTGAGATTAGAAGATAATCCTAGATTATCCAAGTGGGACAGTATATATTTTGATTTTTTAAAATAGTGATAATTCTTTAAATTTAAACGAATAAAATGTTTCAGTAAGATATTCATTCAAGTTACACACATTCTAAAAAGTAGTATATTTTGTAGGGACAAAACCATTAATACTGTGGGGGAAATATGCATGCCAAATATTAGTGATTATAAAATTATTTCAAATACATATGGATTTTCAATTTAGTGAATTTTCAAAACATATTAATTTAATTATCCTCTTTCAAGGTAATTTAAAATCACTGGTATGTATATAGTCTCAGTTAAAACTTGGTTTTATATTTATAGGTGGAATTGGAAAATTAAAGTTCACTTTTCTGGTTTATATTAATTACATGATTTTTATTTCTGGTTTTGGAGAGCTACAATAATTTTTGCCAAGATTATTAAATAATAATAATAATAATGATAGTATCAGCGATGTTAAAATGTAATTGTTGTTAGTGAGTCCAGCCTTCTCATTTTACACTTTTATTTTAATTTTTATAAATTTGCTAATTTGTTGCTATGTTTATTGGTTAAGGTAAATGCTAAATTTTCATCTTAACAGTATTTAAATTTTCCTTCTCTCTTATGTATAATCCAAAACGTTGTTGCTGCATGATATAATGACTCCTGCCCCTTTTCTGGGTGAATCGTCTGTCTCCCAGGCAAGAAAATAAATGCAATGCCTCCAGCAAGGAATTAATTCAGACAAAAATTGAAATGTAAATAAAAGAAAGTATCACCAATTAGTTGATATTTGATTATCATTAGTCCATTCAGTTCCAAACGACTGAAAAACACAGACTTATTATCAGACTTATTATATGTGTAAAGTGCAAGTATAGATAAGTTAAATACATATTCTATAATCTAGTAATATTGTTTGTTAAAAAGTAAAAATAAAAGCCATGAACTTTCAATAGTGACAAGCTAAAATAACAATTTTTTTATCATTTTATTGAGTTGACAGTTGTTTTATTGGAATGACTAAATCAATCAATCTGTTATTTTGGCGTCAGTTTTAAACAGACCGAAAAGACTTGTACATTCAATCAAAGCAAAATTTTCAGTGCAATTCTGTGAGGTAAAAGTTATCACAATTTTATTAAAGATGACATTATGATAAAAAGAGTTTCGGCAATTTATTCAAGGAGTAGATATGAAACATGAAATGTATATATACATGAGAAACAAGTTCGGAATTCACAAATTCCTATTATTAAAGTAATACTATTTATTTTCCCAAATGTAGTCAGTAAATCTATTGTTTTTGCTTCTTTCTTAATTTAGATATTAAGGAAATACTCATAATCACTCCCTTTCTCTGCTTGATGTCGCTTTTTCCATGGGTGTACAAATTATCTTTCATTTATATGCCTTCAAAGTATACCAACACCGCTGTCATCACAGCTACTTGTTACAAAATTATCTTTTTCCCACCATGGTTTTAATGTGTTCTCATCTCTAAATTCCCTCAAAAGTGAATGTATTCAATTAGGTTTTAGTGATAAGAAAATGTGTCAATGTTGAAGTGAAAGTAATAAAACAGATTCACAAAATGCAATGAGAAACACTCAACATTTTATATATTTTTCTAATTCTTGTAGATTGTCAATGAAGTTGTAAAGGAACATATACTTCTTTTGTGCTAAGCGAATAATTTGTTTCTTATTTCTAAATATTGCCCAGAGAATCCTTAGCATGTTTAATATTGAACAGATTACTACAGCATTGATTCAACTTTTTTAATTAATTGATTATTATTCTTTTTTAGTTTCAGGTGTACGAAACAATGTAACAGTTAGACATTCACATCCCTCACAAAGGGATAAGTCCCCTCTCCCAATCTACTACCCCTCTGATATCTAGGTATTAAGCCTGAACCTGAGCTCCTAGTTAACTGTGGTTTCCATGTGCCCATAAATAATACTGACTCTATTGTTTCCAACAATGCCTTGTAGTATAAGGTCTGATTTAATTACATTTGGGCCTCTTTGCAGGAATGGTACCTTTGCCCAGTCTATGAAGGTTATTTTGACTCCAAGAAGATTCTCCTTAGTTGTCTCTTTTCCTGGTTCTCACTGGTGAACTAGATGGTCTATAATTTATCTTGCAGCCTTCATGGAGCTATGAGCCTCCTCTTAATTGTTTACCACCAAAATGTTCATTATTTTCTAGAGTGCCTTTTGTCTTGAGAGTTTCCCCATAATCTTTTCTAAGCAAAGTTAGTTCCTTTGAAGAGAAATTCAGAACTCTATGTCTTATGGCCTGCCTCTTCCCTCTAAGAAAAATCTTTAAGCCACTGCTTTGAAGCTAATGGCTGGACAGTGGCCTGCTTCTCTTAGAAGAACTATCCTGTTTTAAGAACAAGATCCTGGGCAGGAGCAATGGCTTCGGGTCTTGTCTTGCTTTACCTGGTGTGTAACCTCTGCCCCAGGAGCTGGGACAAGGGCAGGAGACACTCCTGGATTCTCAGCCTGCCATGCCAAAGGTGGAGCATATATCCTACTCATCGGGGCTTGGTGGAGAAAGGGGACTTCCTACCTTTAGGCCACCTTGCCTGGATTTTAGCCTCTGAAACACAGCTTTAGTGGAGGATTAACATGCTGGGTACATGCCCCTAAAGTGGTTATATTATAGCTGTGGACTGGGAGCTGGGGGGAAAGGGAGCCCCATCTTCTTGGCCACATGTGACAGAGTGAAGCTTCTGTCAGTCTCAGCTGGCAGTGGAGAGGAGGAAACACGTTCTCACTCAAGTGTATCAATCTCACTATTATTACTGAAAAATATTAAATTTTCTTGAATAAATGCGTCTTTACTTGCTGTATGCTCTCAGGACAATTTAAAAAGACTTTAAATGGTTGTTGTTTTTATAATTTCCACCAGTTACAGGAATGATTCTGCAGAGTTCCTCATACTGCTATTCCGCATATGCAATATTTTTATGTTATAATTTTATAGAATTGATTGGCAGATAAAATTACAGCTGTTATTGTATCATGTTCCCAAACACAGAGAAGTCACATACTCACCTTAGGAGTAGAGAAGGTGGTAAGAGCAGAGTTAATGTCCAGTTGTCGTCGAACAACCCAAGTGACTCTCGAGGGCCAGACAGAGTGAGACGCCTTCCCAACAAGCAGTGCACCCTTCAGACACAGGCCTCTGCCTGCTGACCAGGAAGCTGGATGCAGCTGTGCTTCATCTGGACCTCCTCTGTCTGACTATCAGATCCCCCTACAAGTTCGATAGCTTTTTGAAAATGAATAGAACAATTATATACTTAAAGTGAGGGTTTACGTGTAGGTTTAAGAGCATCAAGCTATAATTTAAGTAAAGCAGATCATCCAGCTTTTCAAATATTTTGGAAAACCCTAAGTGATTCCATTTTAAACCATTTGCTACTATTTTAATTTTTTCTTTTGTCATTTGTGCTGTTTTAAATTAAAATTTATCAGGATATTGTTTAGTAAAATTACATAGGTTTCAAGTGTACATTTCTATAATACATCATCAATATATCACATTGTGTGCTCACCACCCATAGTCAGTTCTCCTTCCATCACCATGTATTTGACCTCTTTTTCCCTCTTCTATCACTTCTCAGGTAACCACTAAATTATTGTCTGTGTCTATGAGTTTTTATTTCTTTGTCTTGATTGTTGCTTTCTGATTTACATTCCACATATGAGCAAAAATCATTTGGTTCTTAGTTTTTTCTCTCGGACTTATTTCGCTTAGCATGATAATTTCAAGATCCGTCCATGATGCTGCAAATGGCATCATTTTTAATGGCTGTATAATATCCCATCATATTTATGTACCACCTCTTCTTTATCAAATCATCTATTGAAGGACACTTGTGTTGTTTGCATGTCTTGGCCACTATGAATAATGCTGTCATGAACATAGGGGTACATATCTTTATGTATGTGTAAATCTTTACGTATAAATATTTCCATATTTTTTGGGTAGATACCCAGAAGAGGGATTACTGGGTCATATGGTAAATTTATTCTTAATTTTTTGAGAAAACTCCATGCTATTTTCCTTAGTGGCTGTACCAGTTTACATTGTCAAGAGCAGTGTATTAGGGTTCCATTTTCTCCACAGCCTTTCTAATCTTGTTATTACTTGTCTTATTGATAATAGCCATTCTAACAAGTGTGAGGAGGTATCTCATTTTTGTTTTGATTTGCATTTCCCTAATAGCTAGTTAAATTGATCATCTTTTAATATATCTCTTGGATATTTGTTGGCTTTCTTGGGAGAAGTTTCTGTTCAGGTTCTCTGCCACTTTTTAATTAGATTGCTTGTTTTTTCTTGTAGAGTTGTATGACTTCTTTATATATCTTGGATATTAGCCACTTATGAGAGGTGTTGACTGCAAATATCTTCTCCCATTCAGTTGGTTACCTCTTTGTTTTGTTGCTGATTTTCTTTGCTGTGTAGAAGCTTTTTAGTTTGATATAGTCCCATTCATTTATTTTTGCTTTTACTTTCCTTGCTTCTGAGGTCAAATTCATAAAATTTTCTCTGAACCCATGATCCATAAGTTCAGTACCAATTCTTTCTCCTATGTGGTTTATTGTATCGGGTCTTATATTTAGGTATTTGATCCATTTTAGGTTAATTTTTGTATATGGTGGCAGATAGCAACCTAGTTTCATTCTTTTGCATTTGGCTTTGCAATTTTCCCAGCATCTTTTCTTAAAGAGGCTCTCCTTTCACCATTGTACATTTTTGGCTCCTTTGTCAAAAATTATCTGCCCATATATATGTAGATTTATTTCTCAATTCTGGTCAATTTGTCTGGTGTCTGTTTTTCTGCCAATATATTGTTTTGATTAGAGTCAATTTTTAGTATAATTTGAAGTCAGGGAGCGGATATCTCTGGCCTTGTTCTTTTATCTCAGGATTACATTGGCTATTCCACACAAATTTGATGAATTTTTTTTGTTTGTTTTATGTCTTTAAAAAATGCAGTCGGGGTTTTGATGGGGATTACATTAAATCTGTATACTGCTCTGGGTAATATGGTCATTTTAACTATGTGGATTTTTCCAATTCATGAAGACAGAATATCTTTCCATTTTTTTGTGTCTTCTTCAATTACTGTTAATAATGTCTTATAGTTTTCATTGCATAGGTCCTTTACATTATTTGTGAAGTTTATTACTAGGTATTTAATTATTGTTGCAATTGCAACAGGAATTTTTTTTTCAGTTATTTTTCTGAAATTTCATTGTAGGTATACAGAAATGCAAAGGATTTTTCTTTATTGATTTTGTACCCTACAACTTTCCTGTATTTGTTCATTGCTTCTAATAATTTTTTTTGGTAGAGTCTTTCAGTTTTTCTCTATAAAGAACCATGTCATGTACAAACAATTTGACTCCTCTATTCCCAATTTGGCTGGTTGCCTTTTATTTCTTTCTCTTGCCTGATTTTTCTGGCTAAGACTTCCAATACTATGTTGAACAAAAGTAGTGAGAGGGCAAATGCTTGACGTTTTCCTGATCTTAAAGGAAAAGCTTTTGGTTTTTCACCATTGACTATGATATTAGCTTAGGTTTTGTCATATATGGCCTTTGTTATATTGAGGTACTTGCCTTTTATATGTTATTAAGTGTTTTAATCATAAGTGGATGTTAAATCTTGTAAAATGTTTTTTTTTCTGCATCTATTGATATGATTATACGACTTTAATCCTTTATTTTGTTTATGTTGTGTATCACATTGATCTATTTGCATACGTAGAACCATCCTTGTACCCCTGGAAAACCCCACTTGATTGTGCTGTATAATCACATGTATTGTAAATACATGTAAATGTATTATATTTGGTTTGTTAGTATTTTGTTTAGGATTTTTGAATCTGTATTCATCAGAGATATTGGTCTATAATTTTCTTTATTTGTGTTATCTTTACCAGGATTTGGTATCAGGGTAATGTTGGCCTCATAAAATGAGTTAGGAAGTATTACGTCTTCATCAACTTTTTGGAAGAGTTTAAGGACAGGTATTAAATCCTCTTTAAATGTTTGGGAGAATTCACTAGTGAAGTCATCTGGTTCTAGACCTTTGCTTTTGGGGAGGTTTTGAATGACTGATGCGATTTCCTTACTGTTGATTGGTCTATTTAGATTTTCCAGTTCTTCATGATTCAGTTTAGGAAGGCTATATATTTCTAAGAACTTGTCCATTTCTTCTAGGTCATTTTACCTTAATTCTACCTGCTATTCAGATTTGATCATCAAAATACTTTCAATTGGTAAATAATAACAGTAAAAATAACAGCTAAGATTTGCCCCTAACTGTAAAGCTATAATTACATGACAATGCCACGGAGATATGAAAAACAGTTTGGGGAATATAATCAATAATGTTGTAAAGATTTTGTGGGGTATCCGATGGAAACTTGTCTTATTAGGGAGACCACTTCATGGATGGTGTAGAGCACTGTAGGGTACACCTGAAGCTGAAGCTGAATAACAATGAATGTCAACTATAAAAAATATATATATATACATATATAGATAGATAGATAGATAGATAGATAGATAGATAGATAGATAGATAGACAGATAGATATAGATACACACACACACACACATTCACGGATGTGGAGTACAGCATAGGGAATATGGTCAATGGAATTGTAGCAGCTATATACGATGTCAGAGGGGTAGTAGATTGGGGGAGGGGAGATATCACTTTGTGAAGGGTATAAACATCTAACTATTACATTGTTTTTTATACCTGAAACTAATAAAAAAATTACAGAGAAAAATCATGATTGAGAAAGACAGTGCCGATCATACCTCCTTCTCTCCCCTATTTTTCTCAAGACCAATTATGACAGCAAAGCTCTATTTCTCCTAAAATTATCCCAATTATATGGCTCATTAAGAGAGGGGCACATTGTATAATAAATACAAAGATGCTGTGCTTCACAGCAAGCTCCCCAACACTTAATCGTGCCCCTCACATAATAAGCATTCATTATATAGTTGCTGAATGATGAATACATAAATGAATGTTTGTTGTGTAAAATCTGCTTTAATGCCAAGAAGTAGAAAAGGATAACATCCACATTTGAAAAATATAGAGGAATTTCTTCTTGATATAACCCAGATTAAACTGAAATGGATAAAGAATACACTTGGATGATGCCTGCCTTATGTGAAACAAGAGCTTGGATATGAAATGAAAGAAATCTGGACAGACTCCACTCATACTCCAAGCTGACTGAGAGAAGAGGTGGGGTAGATGTCAGGTAAATGGTGGTAATATCTAGGTCTCACCAATGGCTCTAAGACCAACTGTAAGATAGGTCAGAGTTCAATCAGGGATGGTACAATGCATTCCCCGCTCTTCTTTAATAATCAGGCCCTTCAGCACAACCCATCATTGCCTTGACTGGATCTCCATCTCAACTACCATGCACGCAAGGTTTGTGGACACTACTTCAGCTACCCAGGAAAAACTCTGCTATGGCATCAGAACTTCTTGCTGCAACTATGTCCAATCCAGACTTTTTCCCAACTTCTCTAGCTATAGGTTGTAGAATACGTGTACTGGCAAAATGAAAGCAGAATAAACATAAATATTTCCATTCTTTTCTCCTATTGGCCTTAACTATTTAAGTAAAGATTTAAAATATATATATATATATATATATATATATATATATATATATATATATATATTTCTGAAATGTACAGTTACAGTTTCCTACTCTATGGCACAACATGCAAAATATTTGTAGACAAATCAAAAGACATTAGCATGGAAATAAAAGCAACTGTTATGGAATTACTGCCTGTTATAGGCTGAATTGTGTCCCTGGCAAAATTCATATGTTGAAATTCTAACCCCCAGCACCTTAGAAGAACAGTATATGGAGGTGGAGCCTTTAAAGTGGTGATTAAGTAAAAATGGTATCACTAAGGTGGAAACTAACCCAATATGACTGGTATCCTTGTAAAAAGAGGAGAGGAGAACACAAACACAAATGAACAGTGGGAAGATGATATGAAGATACAGTGAGAAGGCGACCATCTAAAAGCCAAGGAGAGAGAAACCAAGCCTAAATATATTTTGATCTCTGAATTCTAGCTTCCTAAATTGCAAGCATATTAATTTCTGTTGTTTAAGTCTCGCATTTTGGTATGGCAGTCCTAGCAAACTAACATAGTGCCAACATTTTCCTTTGAAATAGAGGTATAGATCCAGAGTCATTTTTTCAAAACCCTTTGGGTTTTCTGTGTTTGCAGTGGTTTTGTTTGTTTGTTTGTTTGTTTAGTCGGGTTTTTTGTTTGTTTGTTTTAGAACATGTGCCATTTATGATGTAAACCAACATCAGTGGACAGGAACAATACCATGTCATCAAACTCAAGATGCTGCTGCAAAGAAATATGTGAATATTCAAATTAAAGAGGAAATATAAAATACATATAACTTCCATCAGTTTAGGTCAGGCTTTGACACCAAAAGACTGGTAGTAAACTAAAATAAATAACTATGAATTGACCTCGAACATATTCTATTCCATTCCTGAGACAAAACATTAGAATTAGGTAGAACTCATTAATGAGGAAAGGTAGCATAGTGAGTGCATTAATTTATAATTTTATAAGTGAATATTTATTGGTTTGTTGGTATGTTTTTTGGTCCACTTCTATATTCAAAAGACCAATCAGTACACCCCTGATATTAGCTACTTTGCTGATATAAAAGAATCCCAGGGATGCCCTCATCCCCTAAACCTGTATAACTGCAAAGAGATATATCTGAACAAAGTGTGCTTATCAGAATTTCAAGTCACGTTCTCCAATCTATAAAACTTTCTCCATCATTGATAGTATCAATTCTCAACGTCTAATTACTCTACAGTTATATGTAAGTTTATGTTCCATTGCTGTTTGTTTTTTTTTTAAGATTGCAGCCCTTACATTCTGAACTTGGAACAAAAGTCACTCAGCTTTCACAATAAGGAGGCCATCAGCATAGGACACTTAGCACCAGCTAACAGCATGTACTGCCCAGTGAGGATACTTCCTTCTATTGACCACAAATGATCATATGCTAAAAGGGAAAGGAGTATGCATGTCCCATGGAATCACCAATACTTCTCACTCACTCAAGCTTCTTTCAACCACTTTGTTGAGATAAACCTGTCTGATATGGAAAACCTAGGGTTTAATTTTGCCCATCATGATGCAGTCAGGGATTATTCCTAAGAGTTCATGTTGACCATTGAGAAACTTTGTGGCTGTTAACTCATGGACATAGATTAGAGTTCAGAAAAAATCTGTGATCAGCCTGCAGAAGAGTCCAATCTAAATCCCTAGATTGATTGGCTACTCTCCTTACAGTGGGAACCTCAGACTTGGAAGGAAAAAAATACATGTAGTGATTTCTGCTTTTAAGAAATTTTTCTAGTTAACACAACATAGTGATTTTAATTGAATACAGATCATTGTATGAGGTTGAATATTGTGCCCCCCTCCCCTAATTCATGTCTATCTGGAAACTTAATATGTGATCTTATGTGGATATTGTTTCTTTGCATTGGTAATTAGTTAAGATGAGGTTATAATAGATTAGGGTGAACCTCTAAATTCAACATCTGGTGTCCTTATAGGAAGGCCATATCAAGTCCCAGACACACACAGAAGAGAACTCCATGTCTAGAAGGAGACAGAAATTGGAGTGATGCAACTAGAAGACAATGAACTCCAAGGATTGCTGGCAACCTCCAGAAGTTAGTGGAGGGACACCAAACAGATTCTCCCTCAGAGCCTCCAGAAGGAACCAACTCTGCCCAAACCTTCACTTCAGAATTTTAGCCTGTAGGAAAATAAATTTATGTAGTTTTAAGCAATCTGGTTTGTTACATTTTGTTATAGCAACCCTTGGGAATTAATGGAACCATTAATAATCTCATCAGAGAAGATACTCCTTGAAGAGAGCACCAATCAATGGTGAACTGAAATATAAGGAAAACCTTTGGTTTTCATAGAATTTCCAACATTATAATCACAGGACAATAAGAAAAACCTAGTCAATGAAGTGTTAGCCCTCAGTTTTTAGAAAAAAAGGGACTGGTTGAGGAAGAGATATTATTGCACCCTCAGCTGTGCAAATTTTCTGCCGAGATGGGCTATCACTTAGTCCGTTCCACTCATCTGGTTCTCATTTGTACTAAATCCTGTCCCATTTCCTTTTGCGAGTTTCATTTTGTTTATTTACAGATTCATGATTAAAACCAATTCCAAAAGCTTAGAATAAGAAAAGAGATCATGTATTATGTTCTTTGCAAAAGGATGAAAGAGGGGGTGTGAAGTAGACATAATTGATATAGTTTCCCATTATATCCCTCAATTGAGTGATATAAGAATTTTTACAACAATAATATTTTATTCTTTTTAGAATTTATTTTCTTTCAATAAATCAAATATAAATGGCATTAAATATACGGTCTCCCCAATTTTAGTTATTTGCATTTTATAGTTAAAGATAAAATTTGAACTTGCAGTAATAATTTCTACTTTCTTCTCAAAATATTTAGAGTTTATTCTATGAGAATTATTTTATATAACTCCAAAATGTTTTGGGAACAAGAAAGTATTAGCCAACCCAAAAGTCCATTTTCCATCTAGAAATATTCAATACAAACTATGTCTGAAACTCAATGCTAACTTTATCCTTCAAGTAACACAAATGTAGCTTTTGTTGTGAAGATGTTGTTTATTATGAATTTGCAGTTCAGTCTTATTTCAATAGATTTGTGTTTCTAATAATGTAGTAGAGATTTTTGAGAACATTTTTAAAATTAAAATATTATTTAGCAGTTTGCCACTTTAACTTTAAATTGATTATAAATCTGTCTATGCCATGTAGCTAATAATCAAAGCAATATTTGAAACTTACATGTCTTTATTTTTTAAAGAATAGTTTAAATACTAGGTTTGTTGAGCACACAAACCAGCTTTTCATTCTTGTAAATGTACCCTTTGACAAAGCACGCGGGATATTAGAAAAGGAATATAGGCAAGAAGATGGAGTTTTATTTTTGCTGTTATTTATTTTTTTCTTTTCTTAAAGAGAAATCACTTTGACTCTATTTACTACAGAAAATATACCTCTTGTATGATGTGACTGAGTCTTTCAGGAATCAAATTTCAGATGATGATATTATAACCAATAAAACTTTATCAATTGTTCCTGAATCAAAACCTCAATAAACACAGGAATTTTCTTTCTTGTGGGGTTTTTTAAGGGTGTTACCCTTTGGGAGTTAGGAGATGGGGAAACTTCGTCTCTCTGGAGCCCACCTCAGCATTCCACCCATTGATTGCATGAATGAAATACAATGGGCGTTTGCTGTAACAGTCTTGTTAGGTAAAGTCCATGGCATTTCAGTAAATCAAATATAAACAAGGTGGCTCGTAATATTTGTAATACTTCTGCTGAATATACATGTTCATTTAAAATAGGAAAACAATACGTTTGTATCATGTGATTGATGTACACTGTATGGGTTATGTTAATAGTGTCTATTAGGAATAACATTTAATTGTATATGAACTGTATTTTGTCATGTCATATATTACCAGTAACACTAAGTCACAGAATTGATACACAAAAAGAAATATCCTGAAATGTTCAAGTTAGCATCTTCTATTTATTCCTAGCTTAAAACTAAAGTTTAGAAGCAGTCCCAACTTTCAGAATCAGGAACGTGTGCAGAGTAAGTAAAAAAATGCAGGCAAGAAGACACATAAAAATTCTACCAGGAACTAAATCATGAGGCCTCTGTTCATCTGTGGATCGCTGAGCAGAAGCACAAAGCCAGCCCGCAGTTCTGGTGGGTGAATGTGGGCACAGGATTAGCCGTTGGCTTTGCCTCAGGAAAAATCCCTGAACAGATAAACCTATATAAAAATTCATACCTTTCAAATATCCCTGCCTGAGAATGGCTTTGCAGAGATGTGCCCCAGATCAGAACAAGGTTAACACATTTAACATTTTTTCTAAAAATGGGTTTCAAGGATGGCTATAGGGAGGAGTCATGAGTTGCCTTCTTTTGACAGCCAAATCTCCAGCAGCCTTGATATTTCAAATGCCTATAACAATAAAAGGTGACGTAGCGTAGATGGGAAGATACAGTGTATTGTCACAAGGTAGACAATCATGTCTTTTCCTCAGGGACTTTAATTGCAGTATAATAAGAAGACATAAAGAGTATTGGTGATAAATTGGAGTTTCTATTTTGGTGCTTTTTATGTATTAAGAATTTCTAAAATTAAATTCTGAGGATAAAGATGTGCTATATTATTATAATGACCAATCTTCTCCATTGAAGTTAAGAGATTAAGAATGTATTACGCAGATAACAGTGATATGGCAAATATAGACGTTTCCACATGGCTTTACATTAAAAAAAAATTTCTTTGGCAACATACATGAAGCAGGCATTGCTCACAACATGTACTCTTCTTAATTATATAAATAATAAGTTTCTATGACAAAGACTTACGGGGGTGGGGGGAGAAGTGTATGATCCCTGAGCACGCTTTCAAACGTACTCTTTGAGACAGAAGTCATTGAACACTTAGTATAAGACACCAACATCACGACACGTGACCTAGAGATACACTGCAGAGTTGTAGGGCGTACAGTAGAAATGTTAAGAGAGAAACAAAATTATAAAACATTGAAACTCTGTTTTAACAGAGAAATTCTTTTTGTGCCTTAGACACAAGTGTTTTCTACCCTAACCCTAGAAAAATATCCAAACACTGAATGTTTAGGGGCAGTTTGGGGCCAGTATGAATAGAAACTCAAATAAAAAAATTAAAAAAAAATCAAACAACAATGATAATAAAAAACTTTTGGTGTCTACACCTAGGTTACTAAAGTAGACTCCAAGCTGAGCAAGATTCTCCAACCTGTGCCCTCAACAACGTGACTTTCGTAAATCAGGCCGGAAACTTACAACAGAAAAATGATTTAAATGTCCACTTCTTGTAGAAAATTTTTTTATGGAAAGAAAAGATTGGTAGCTTGGTGTATTAGATTAGTTTTTTATCTGTAGATTTTGTTCATCTTTTTATTCACTCATTTCCTTTAAATCTTCTACACTCTTTACATAAGTATTAAACAAAATTTTAATGTTAACTATTGATAATCATTTAATCTTCATAATCACTAGATGTACAGTTATGTAGACCTTCTTTAGATATATCATTTGACATCCATAGATAATAAAATCCCAGATATATAAAAAAAATCTACTCTGTAAAATTATTTTTATCAGGAAAAATCGTATATTTTTGCACACTTAATACAGCCTTTACTAATATCATTTTTAAACTGCTCAATTATTAATAAATTTAAGAGACTAATTCAACATGGTGCATATTTAGTACTAGACAATCGTCTATTGAATTTCAGTAGACAAATTGAAAATCTGAGTAAATTTTCCACTATGAAAACTTACTTAAAGGATAAAATTAAGTGTGTGTGTGTGTGTGTGTGTGTGTGTGTGTGTGTAGAAATCAAATGGCCCGTGTTCTCCTTCTGGTTGAACTACTTTGTATAAATCATTTACCTTCCATCTGGGTCAATGTTTTAAGTCTGAAAAGTGGGGACACCAAAATCTGCCTTACTGGCCACAGCAAATCGTGATATAATGTCATCATGATATAATACATACAAACACAAAATAAAAGAAGTATAAAGTATTTTGCAAGTGTTAGCTGATTGTAGAACTGGAGATGAACAAGATAGATGAAGTATAGTAATGCGAGAGAGGGAGAGAGTTCACTGAAACAGTCCACCTAGGTAATTGTGTTTTTCACAATATTAACGTGGTCAGAGGTGGCAAAATCTGTCAATTGGTTGCTACCTGACAACAAATAAATTATCTAGCTGATACTCAATTTAGACTGAAAAGATGACTTGTTTTGGCAACAACATGTAAACACAGCCGGAGAAAAATTTAACCTTCTCTAACCTCCATTATCTATATGAATTTGAAACCAAACGCAGATGGGGAACTCATTATTGTAGTGACAACCTCTGTTGTAATTAAAAAACATGGGATCGGTTTCTAAAGTAGGGGTAAGGCAAAGGGTAAAGAAATGTCTGACCCTTTCCATGCATTATCCCAAGACTTCATAACATGAAAGACTTCCAGCTGTTTCAAGCAGATATATTGACCTATGACTGACTAGCTAATAGAACTATGACAGAAAATTTTAAGTGCTATTAATTAGCCACTAGGGTACAATAGTCAAAAGGTGAAAATTAGAATAAATTCTAGGATACCTGCAGATTCCTCTCCCAAAACTGCATGAACTTCAGTATTCTCATCCAAATGGGCACATTTAAACAATATAATATGACAAAATTAAATTCACAGTATTGTTTTCTTAATTTTGTTTGTTTGTTTTTCACCAGTCTGAATGTGTCTACTGATCTCAGTCATATAATTATGGAATCTTTACATTTCATTTTGTTGCTCAATATCGCAGGCCAAATCATTTCCTTTTCACTCCCTTTTTCTTGGTGTGTCATGTTGTTTCAAAATGAACGTCAGTTTTTTGTACAGTGACCTGGTGGGCCATATTTCATATCAGATTACCTGAATACTAAAGACCATGTGAACAATTATTTTTATCAGGTGTATTTTATATTAAAAAATAGGATAGAGTACAGAAATAATGAAAGAAAATCAGTAAAACTAATAATAATAAAAAAAATCACCTGTTGTACTCAATCTGTTTTGCAGAATTTTGATCCAGTGAATTCAAAATGCCCCAAATAAAAATTTTTTAAAAAGCTTATGCTACTGGTGCTCTATAATATTAATTTCTCTAACTAGCAGCTTTGTTTCTATGGAGCAGAACATCTTTATTCACTTAAAACTTGTAAGCAATAGACATAGAAATTAATTAAATTTCTCTGCATTAAAATGATGCTCGAAATTCACCTTTGTACAACTTGGATTTTCGTGCAGTGTGGACACTATCTTATTCCTCATCTTCATATGTTTCTTTTTTTTCCCTACTGAATGGTAATTCTACGATCCAGATGCCAAACTGTGAAAATATTCTTTCAGCGGCAGCATATGGTTCCTTGGCAAGCTTATCCAGCATCTGTACAAAAAGCTCATAGTTTCCTCTGGGTATGAAATTCTTCTGGCTGCTAAGAGGCTATTTGTGCAGTCTTTTCCACACAGACACCATTTCTCTTGACAAACCTTTGGTTCTAAGCAAATTTTGCCCATTTTTTGTCCATTTGAGAATCAATGATATACACAAGCTTGCTTTACAGCCAGGCAGCTATCCAAGAATTCTCACTCTATGGCCAGGGGTTGGATCTGGCACTGATACAAACTGGTTGAAATATAATAAAGGTTAATTTAGCTACCTCGATACGCAATGTTTTGTTACTATTAAAATATGAAGATTATCCGTGTTGTGGTAGCGATACATAATAATAACTGAGGTCAAGAAAAGCAGCATTTGAAACAAAAGCCGCATAGGGTAACGATATGGGAAAACACACGCGTGCTCAGCATTCATGCCATTGTAAATGGCTTGGATGATGTATAGTTACTCATATGCAACTTTTCCCTCACTGAAATTTAGCTTCTGCACAGCTGTTTGGACCGAGCCCCCCAGGTGGTACCGTATCTCCAGCACTATTATTTTGGGTACAGTTTCGCCAATCACCATTTTATCTAAGCACTAAAAGCAACTATTGTGCCAGAATTACGCTGTTTCATACTGAAGAATTTAAGATGCAACATGCTAGATTGAGAACAAAATCTTTTATGGCTACTGATAGCCTTCATATTACATTACTCTAAGTTTGGGGGAAACTTTTCAGAAGAAAGTAACTAATATTTTTAGAAAGAAATTATCTTTCCACAAGACTCATTATTCCTGTTGAAAAGCTAAGGAACACCAATATTGATAATCCTGCTCTTGTACTACTGTGTTTCCCCGACAATAAGACCTAACTTAAAAATAAGCCCTAGCATGATTTTCAGGATGACATCCCCTGAACATAAGCCCTAATGTGTCTTTTGGAGCAAAAATTAATATAAGACCTGGTCTTATTTTCAGGGAAATGCAGTATGCATGCAATGTTCCTGGAAACTAGCATTCTTGATAACCCATATCTTTTTTTGTGTGCATATTTTTTTGTGTGCATATATTTTTTGTGTGCATATTTTTAAGAATATCTTTTTAAAATAGGCCCTTAGGAATACAAAAGTGAAACATATCTTCACTACATATAATTTCCTCATGGATAATGGTTATACGATCTGGGATTTCTTAATAAATAATGTTTTAATGAACTTGAAAGAAGAGCAGATTACAGATGATGCTATGTTGAATGAAGTCCGTATCATGTACATGAAATACTTTTCAAAGATAGCAGTATTTCCTACATAATATGCTAAAGGAGTTATTCAAAATAAATGGAGAATTCCTTGGCCAGATAAGCAGTAAATGAATTTAAGCAAAGTTAACTAGGGTTTTTTACTGGAAGACATTCTCTAATCTTTAGAATACTACTGTGCATTGTGAATTTCCAAAGGACAACATGTTACATACATGCTCTTGACTCTTATTTCCTTAGTAAATTCTACTAGAATGTAGCAGTGCAAAATTTTATGGAATTCTTTCCAAAAGGTCTACATAGAATTTCTTAAATAAATTATTTAAATATTACTTTCGGAGGTATCAATAAATACTCCAAAAATATGGGGATTTGTGACAAAATGCACTTATTTAATGCAAAAAATGTCGGAGAGTCCTAATATAGATTTAACATATTGAAACTTTAGAAAACTTAGCAGGGGTGTCCAAACTTTTTTCAATGTTTTTCACCAAGGGCCACATGCGGTAAAATACACAAACAGCCGGGCCACTCACTCGAGGTGAAGTACGTATTGCGTCACTTGGTTTATTTAAGTAAACTAAATATATTTTTGGAATTTGCTGTGGGCCAATAAAAAATGGATCGTGAGCCGCAGTTGGCCCGCGGGCCGCAGTTTGGACGCCCCTGCCTTAGAGTATACACACATACACACACACACATGCATAGACACATATTTTTGTATAGATATAATGATTTGATGCCACTATAATGCTATAATGGACTGGGCCAATGTTAAAAATTTACCCCTTCTGCTCCACAGATAAATACCAAATCATATGGAATAAATACTTTGTTCAATACACAAAATAACTAAAAGAGAAGAGAGAGACATTCCCAACATGCAGATATCAAGCACTTGAAGGAAATGCAAAGGGAAAGAAGTACACTGTGTATTCAAAACTAGAAATGTATAACAGTGGATATTTCGGTTAATTAAATTTTGTTTTTTATTATTATTTTAGTTAAATTTTCAAATATTCTTCAGTAAAATTTTGCTAATTTTCAATTTTATTTTAAATATTGTCCATTTCTATTCAAGTTTGCAAATTCATTGGTATGAAGTTGTTTAAATTCTTGATTTTAAAAAAATCACTATTGAGATGGATAAATGGAGAACACCAGAAATTCATTAAATAACCCAAAATGATGTTGGCAAAAAAACTGTCTTGTTTCCATATGTCAACTCAGAGAAACCAATAGGAAAATGTCTTTCAACTGTAGGGACAGTTGGAAACAGCTTATCAGAAGGGTTGGTCTGGATAAGAAGTGGTTGTGGTATCATATGCCCTTATACAGCTCTCAAAAGCTGAGGGAAAGATAAAGGAGGAAGAGGAAATGGATTCTATTATCGTATGTTTTAATACTGAAAAAGCTGGGTTTCTATAAATGATCCCAACTTCAATAGACCTGGGAAGATACAGGTATGAGAAAAAAGAGTCATTGTAAATGAATTTTGCCTAATGTCTGAGTGAACCAAGATCCGCCAGTACTGAGACTAATTAAAAAATGTGCCAAATATTCTTAAGGCAATTCAGAAAACAAAAGAAGTTAAAGTGTTTCATCAAAAGCATCAAACTAGACATCACTGGAATACCTGCATCCTTTATTCCCAATACATTATAATTATTTTACCTTCAAAAGAAAAATGCAATCAATCAGTGATAATATCATGTTACCTTGGACTCTTTCATTCATACTTAAGTGGCATAAAGTTCCAATATTATAAATAAATGATTATTGGTAGATAGACAATAATAACTTTGGCTCAAGTGGACAAACAATGATTTAGAAAATCCGACAGGATAAGCACATATTTCTCGGCTAATTCATCCTCACTCTCAGGGCAGACCACGTGACCTTCAGTTCTTCAGTTTGCTCAGATTACCCCGGATATATAATAGCAGAGATCCTTAGTTATCAACCTCATATCCACACACTTTTTGTTTTCAGATAATAATATTGATAGTAGTGATAATAACGAACTACTTTTCAGTTATTCTTTTTCATTGTATTCACATACTTCAGAGTGGCTGGCCCCATTCTCAGTCTTAGGATATAGATTAGGATATAGATTCTGAATATTTTGTCATATCTAGCTATTTCACAAAATACTACATTAATTTACTGCTTGCTGTCTAAATTATAAAATCTAAGTTGGTAAACTAATCATCATTCCATTCCGACTTTCAAGATTTTAATAATGTTGATCACATCCACCATCTGAACCCTTTTTTATTATTTTTTTGTCACCGTGCTACATATTATATCCCCTTGATTTATTTATTTTAAAATTAGAATTTTGTACCTTTTGACGCCCTTTACGTATTTTACCCACACCCCCTCCTCCACCTCTGGCAAAACTAATCTGTTCTCTGTATCTTGGAGCTTGGATTTTTGGTTTGTTTGCTTGTTTTAGATTCCACAAATAAGTGAGGTTATATGGAATTTGACTTTCTTTGTCTGTCTTATTCCACTTAGCTTAAAACCTTCAACTTCTATCCAAGTTGTTGCAAATGGCAATATTCCCTTCTTTTACAAATGAGTAATATTCATGTATATGTGTGTGTGTGTATATATATATATATAAAACTTTATGTTAGAATATATATATTACGTTAATATATATATATATATATATATTAGATATATATCTAATCATATATATATTAGATTCCCATCTTTGTACAAATGAATATTACTCTTTTTAACAAATGAGTAATATTCCAATATATATAAAATGCTGCAATGAATAAGGGGGCGCACATGTGTTTTTGAGTTAGTGATTTAATTTTCTTCAGATAAATACTCAGAAAATGAATTACTGTATCATATGATAGTTCTATTTTTAATTTTTTTGAGAAAACTGCATACAATTTTTCATAGTGGCTGCACAAATTTACATTCCACCAACAGTGTACAGGGTTTCCTTTTTCTCCACATCTTCACCGACATTTGTTATTTCTTGTCTTTTTGAGGATAGCCATTCTAACAGATGTGAGGTGGTATGTCATTGTGATTTTGATTTGCATTTTCCTGATGATTAGTGACGTTGAGCATCTTCCCATGTTCCTACCAGTTGGCCATCTGTATGTCTTTTATGGATTAATATTTATTCAGAAAATCTTCCAGTTTCTTAGTCAGATTTTTTGATTTGCTTTTTTGTTTTGTTTTGTTCTGTTTTTTGCTATTGAGTTGTATGAGTTCTTTATACATCTTGGATGGTAATAACCACATTCCAGATACATAATTTGGAAACATTTTCTCCCACTTATAGACTGCCTTTTTATTTTGTTGATTGTTTCCTGTGCAGAAGTATTTTACTTTGATGTAGTCGCACTTGTGTTTGCATTTGTTGCCTTACTTCAGTTTATTTTTATTGTAACATTCTTTTAATGTTTTTGGTATTTTATTTGCCATTGTCTAGTTTTATTTTCTAGATCTGTTAATCTTTTTTTTTTTTTGAGAAACTCTGACCTGTATTACAGAAAGCAATGATGTGTATGCATTGCAGTCTTTAAAAAATTGTTAATTGTGGTAAAATATACATAACCTAAAGTTTATCAGTTGAATCATTTTTAAGCGTATAATTCAGAAGTGTTAAGAACATTCACAGTGTTCTACAACAATCTCTAGAACTCTTTTTATCTTGCAAAACTGAAACTCTCTATCTTTAACCTCCAACTCCCCATTCTTCCTACTCTCCCTCCAGTTTCTGGTAATCACCATGAAATAGTCAGAGCAATAATATATGTGTGTGTGTGTGTGTGTGTGTGTGTTTTTTTCTATGTCCTTTCCTGAGATGCCTCATATTTACTTGTCTTTTAGAGAACAGAATCTATCTGCCTGATATCAGCTGCAATAGTTTTCAGAATTACACTTATTTTTGTAGGCTGTAACTTCTGGTGTAATATACCTAAAATGTATTTTCTGGAGTTTCTGTCCCTATGCTCACCTGGATGAGAATTTTAAGGGGTGTTTGTAAAACATGAATAATTTGAGCCACACCCCAAATTAACTATATCAAAATTATCTATACGTTTTTTTCCTCAGGTGAGTTCCAAGAATCTACATTTTTTTATCAAAAACACCTGATGATCCTTACACCAATTAAAATGTGATCGTTGTAATTGTGGAATCATTCCATATGTATTCTTTGAATTCCAACAGTGCATATTCCATTATGAAACACACAATTAATCCATGGAAACTACTATTCATATACTGTGTCATTTGTAACTTTGAGCGAGGACACTAAAGTTTGTCATTAATGTAACATGACTTTAGATACAACAGAGGGAGATGAGGCTTTGGGAATAACCCTGACAGTGACTTCCCTGTGCAGGGCCTACATTAGTAGGTTCTTTTATTGGAAACTTGGGGGCAATGGCCAATTAGTTAGCTTTTCAGCTCTCTTCTTCTTTGTAGTTATCCCACCTCCATACAAAGATGTTTACCAAGACTTTGATATCTGTAGTTACAATTTTAGGTTGCCTAATGGGCCTGGATTTGAAGGGGAAAGGAAACTGGTCTCATCTCATTGGCTTCAGTGGGAATAAACATCAGTATATCTAAGGTCAAGATTGAATTCCTGATAGTGACTTGAGTTCAGAAGGGATATCCTCATTGAATCTATGGCACTGAAAGACTTGAGAAAAATGGATACTAAATCTACTTCTTATTTCTATTTGTAAGAGAGAAAGAGAAAAGGCTCTATCTATCTATCTATCTATCTATCTATCTATCTATCTATCTATCTAAATATCTAAGGATAACATAGAACTAAGTACACATGAAGAAAAGAGTTCTATCCAAGTAAATACAGTTATCAGACAAGTCCTGTATAATCACCTAAATGGAACTGACATATTTTTATTTTTCCAACTAAATGATTGAAGACAATCAGCCTGCAAGCTACGGACTCATATTTAACTCTTTTTTGCAAGACTTTATTTGTCTTTGTAGTTGCAATGATTTTATTTTGTAAATTAGATATTAATGCTTAGGAAAAAATGTACTTGACTTTTATTTATCAGATATTGTAGTCATATTGTTCCATCCTCTAATTAGGATGAAGTTTTTGCATTTGTCACAGTGGTTTCAATCTCACTCTTTCGAATACATTCAAATACTAAAATATTTCCTAGACGTGTCTCTCTAAAGGAAAACATCAGTGTGGCCTTGAGCAGACTACCTGTACAGTTACCTTCTAAAATGGCCAAGCTCACATTTTTCTCACTTCAGAGCTTACTTTGAAACTGTTATTGTAGCCTTAAAAGTACTGATTTAGTTGCAGAAATTCACGAAAGACTCTAATCTTGAGTACTATAAAATTATAGCATTTCATAGAATACTTAAAACTAATCATTATTTACATTATGTATTTTAAAGTATATAAATATTTTAATTGCATTGAGCACTTTTCTGTTTATGACTATGTGTCCGCATGTAATCATGTTAAATTACAACTTTCAACATATAATTATTGCTGGTACCTAGTAGTCCTTGGAAAAACTAAGGAACACAATGCTATGTAGAGATACATTTTATTCAATTAAAAATATCCAAATTTAATATTAAGTATACGAAAGTGCTTTTAAGGAAACTAGACATATAATTCAGGGTTTAGGTAAGGGAGAGCAAGCATTGTATCATAACTGAGAAGTCACACTACATATTCTAGAAAGATGTACAACTATATGATTGTATCTAGGTAGGCTTATAACATTATTCTCGTATAGTATAATTCAAATATTATATTTTGTCCAGGACTGCCAGAAAATGGAAAATCGTACATTTGGCGGGTAAGCAAAATAGGGGCAAATATTGATATTGAACATTTTGACATGCTCATATCCTAATTTCCAGTTCAACCTAATCAGACACAGTGATTTCCAAGCATTATATTCCACCTAAATCAGGGAAAATGTACAGTGAAATGTAAATAATGTACACTGTATTTAGAAAAACAATGTAAATACTTTATAGACTGTTCAGTAAATAATGTATATACTTAGAAAAACAATATAAATATTTCATGGACTGCTGGGCCACTTCTAAGATTCAGATTAAGAACACAGTGTTTATCAAAACTCAATTTCTTCTACCCAATAGAATTCTGCAAGGTTTGGATAAATTGCCATATATATAAGCTATGTATTCAGAGTACCGTCCTGCTGTAGTCCCAGTATTAACTGTACATTATATTTTTTAGCTGCTGCACACTAAAATCATGAACTTCAAAGCTTGAGCTATGTTTTATTGTTACACAATGTACAGAAAGACTTCTTGTCGAGCCCTTGCCAAGCTTGACAATCACATTACAAATTCATATTATATTCTCGATCCATTAGGATTACAAATCTGAGTCACATATTTCTAATAATAATGTTTACCATTCTCAACTTTTGATTCCAGTATAGAAATTAATTTCATTCCTTTCTCCTCTCAAAATTACACCACTTTTTCTGTATGTATGTTGCCTACTAATGCTTTTAAAAAAAACCTTTTTTTTCTTTTTTTCCGTTTCTTTTAAATCAGAGCTAGAAAGAAATGTGATTCACACGTCTGTCCTTTTACTGCGTTAGCACTATAACATATTCTCGCAGTCCCACATTTAATATTCAATATCTATTGTTAAATTCCTCATAAAATGCCAGTAAGTGCTCATATGTTCTAATTAATAGGCATAGTGTGAAGGCCATAACCAGCTTCACAGAGGAGAACAATGAGCTCACAGATCACAGCTGCAATCCACCAGAGGTTAGATGTGAACATTCCCTCCTCAACTGCTGAGTATTTCAAGCAGGAAGAACAGCTGGCAAGTGAACAGAGCCCACGATGCAGTAACAGTTTGTCGGAATCATGAAAAACTGGAGATGTCAAGTGCATGTCAAATAGCATTCTATACCAACTGGTTAACATTATTTGTCCCCAAAGATACCAAATATAAAATTGAAGTAAATTACACCAGTATTTCTAGTAAATTATACCAGTATTTAGAGGGATAAAAGAATAATTCATCAGAATGCTTGATGTCCAAAGAGTAGCTTCAAGATATATAGGGAGAGAGTGGAAAGAAGTTTAAAGAAGGAAATATGTGATTTATTTTATGACCATTCTAAGCTTTGGTGACAGAAATTCTATCACAATATGGCCAGTTTTTCGGGGTATGTAAATAGTATGTTCCACATTTATAGATTTTTGTGTTCGTGAAGCAAGATGGAAACTAGAGAAATGCGTCACTGTATCAGCAAAAAGGCTATCCAGGTCTGCCCAGGTTAATTTATCACTATTACATGAAACACAACTCAAAATGTCTGCTCCCACAACTGTAACCTCTATACTTGTGGATTTTACCAATTTACACTTTACACTTTATAATGTAACTGCTCTAACTCATACCATGGGACTTGGATTTAGAACTTGGATATGTTCTAAGAAAACCCTAGGTATAAGGTGTGAGGAATATAAAATAAAATGAAATGATAGATCAAAGAATATGGACAATATTGTAAGAAATTTTTAAAAAATAAACGAAAGAAAGGCAAAAGTACAAAGAAAGATTACAGATATCAGAATGATCATTTTAAATTCATGAAGCGAACCATTACATTTTAAGAAATCTCTTATTCACTGAATAGATGTACAATATTTTTGAATTTACATTTTTTTAATATTCAAACTGTCATACATTTGAGAGATGCTGTAAATACTAAAATGTGATCTAAGATTTCCTTATACACCAGAGCTCAGGTTTCTAATTCAAAGTAATCAGTGTCAGATCAGGGGACAATTCATACCTAGAAATTAGAACTACTAGAGTTGCTTTCAAGCTATATTATCTGCACCTTGTTAGCTCAATCCTTGCACAGGACATTTTGCATATTTTTTTTTCTGAAATAAGATATTCTATTCTGATATTATTTAAAGATTATGCATTGCTTGGAATTTGCAGAACATTTATATACATAGGATCTCATCTGATTCTCAAAATAACCCTAAGAAATAGGTAGCCGTTAGTTCCATTTTACAGTTGAGGATATTGAGATCCAAATGGATTAAGGAAATTTCTTAAGTTCTATATCTAGAAGAAGACAGTAATGATCCATAAGCCTAGGGCCACTTGTTCCAAATAAAGAATCCCTCTGATAAAATTACCTAAAAAAAAAAAATAAAAAAAAAAAAAAGAAGAAGAAGAAGAAGAAACAGGAGGAGGCGGAAGGATGGATGGAAGGATGATAGGATAGAAGGGAGTGGTAAACTACACCAAATCTTTGGGCTCAAAAAGAAAAATTGAGTCGAGTGTCTTAGGACTCTGTACTCATAAGCACAAATAACTAAAGAAAATAACTCAAAACCTTTTAAACATATATTTAAGGTTTAAGAATGTATTTCCAAATTACCTGCCACTGTCTATTGAATACAATAGAAAAAGCAAAATGGGAATTTAGATAGGGTTTGCTATTAATGACCAGAATTGTTTCTGAACTTGGAATAACAGTAATTTCACACTTTAGGCAGTTTTCACCTGTAATTACGAACACACAAATATTTAATTTCACTTTCTTCCGTCTGTACGTTCACTTAAAATTTTCTCATACTGCAAACCACACAGGAAAATAAACAAGCTTTGCCAATTTAGTGAAGCAATGCATGTTTTAAACACAACCACTGCTTTTATTAAAACCATATTCTATTCTTTAAATTCTGACAATGAGAGTAAACAGAAATATTCTTTACTCATCATTTTTGCACATCAGCTACAGTAAAAGTTGACAATGACCACAAAAAGGCTCACATTTCTTTTGGTCCAAAAATGTGTCTGCTGGTACTCCCTGGCCTATTCAGGAGAATGGCCTATTTGGCAAATTTTGTAAGTTAATCACATTTGAACCAAATATATTGTGAACAATCCTGAAAAAAATATGTCTATGTGAAGATCCAGTATATTGTCCCATACCTACGTCTGGTGCACCATAATTTTTCACTAGGTTTTAACAGCACACATTAGGAATTGTCTCTGGCTGAACTATTAGAATTTGTTCATTACTCTGATTCAATAAATCTTGAGGGCTGTTAATATTCTTTGTAAATGTTAAGTAAAAGTTTTCAAAGGTTTCTCTGCAAAGAATATTTTATGGACTCAAAAGATATAAACTGAATGTTGGCCTGTTACTGACTACCTACGCAAGCCGTTTCAAAGCCCTGAACATTTGTTTTTCATCCATAAAATGGGTTTACTAAGCCTAAGTTAATACCCTTACTGTGTTGTCATTGATACAAAATGAGATAGTATGTGTGGAAATATTCTCTAAACCGTGTAGTATTCTTCAATACTTGATTGTTAATCTATAATGTATGGTATCTTTTTGTCTATCTACCTATCAATCAAATAGCCATTTGTCTATCAGTCTACTTACTTTAAGGAAACAGGATTTATTCAGTTTCCATGACATTAAGAGGGTAAAAAAGGATAAAATATATGGTGATGGAAGGAGACCTGACTCTGGGTGGTGAACACACAACGTGATATATAGATGATGTATTACAGAGTTGTACACATGGAACCTATGTAACTTTACTAACAATTGTCACCCCAATAAACTTTAATCAAATGAAAAAAATATATTTGAGGTAGTACGTTGCCTTCCAGAGCTCTCCTCTATCTTTTCTCTTAGAAAGCTTTCCTTCTACCTTTCAGAGTGGCTACTGCTTACTAATTCTGCAACATCTTTTAATTGTTGTCGCTGCTTATGTTGTTCTGCTTTCTTTTTTTTTTCTTTTTCTATTCATGTTTTTTTTCCTTTCCTTTAAACTTCTGGCTACTTTTTACATACATTTTGTGTTTCATGTGAAAAGGCTCAAAGGACATAACCAAGTCAGAATAATATCTTTGCAAGACCTCTGTTAAGCGATAATGCACTGTACACATATAGGGGAGTGTTATCGCCAGTCATTCAGAACACACTTTGCTTCAGGACTTCTGCCTCCTAAGTGGTCCTTAGCAATGATCTCTTACTGCTAAGTGCTCTGGGGCTGCTTCATTAGCTCTGAAGAGGATTTGGGGTGGAGGGCAGAAAAAATGCTTAAATTCTGTGTAGCTGAGGAGTTACTCTACTATGTAGCTACACACATGAGTTTAATGTGCACGTGTGTCTGTGTATGCATCTGTGAGTGTGACACACACACATACAGACACACACATACATCATACCCATCAGCAGGTAATAGCTATAATAACCAACAAAGTGATTGTTTTTAATACTCTCAATATGTATTTATTTAGCTGATGTTTTATTAGTAGTATTCGTACCCATCTGTTTACTCTAGCAACAAATGGATTCTATGGTGGTATTATTTGCAATACCGATTTAGTTTTTGAGTATCTTAAAATAATTCTTTAAATAAGATATTTAGTTACTAAAAGAAAACACAAGTAAAATATCCACTTTGCTAATCAGTTTTCAATGTGAAAAACTCAGTATCTGTTTTTGTATATGGAACAACACTCAATGTAGCAATCCCATTTTTATACAGGAAACTAAAACTAGTCCAGTAATCTGCCTAAATGTACACAGCTAATAAGGATGAGTTACTGTCCAGGCCTCCACCCTGTATTACATGTCATTCTAACTATGCAGTTTTGGGGATGGAGAACAAGAGCAGTCAGGGAACTTACCATAAAAGTGTAAGGAAAAAACGGGGAGTGAATACATGAGTGAAAGAGAATTCACCGTATTCTGGGACAGGGATCCACGCGAGGAATAATGGGCAATAAAAGAACAAGGTCAAGTCTCTCTGGAGGACGATCCCCAGTGGCATCTCAGAATGGGGTGTTTTCTTGTTGAGTCACTATGTGCCGCCACCAAGAGAACGAGGAAAGGCAATTCCGGAAGAGCACAAAGTACTGAAGTGAGAAACCTGCTGAAAACAAGTAGTTCTGACTATGCAGTTATAGAAGGCTCTCTTACACAGCAGTAAAATTGCCATATCGGTTAGTATCTATTGAGCCCTTACAATTTGTCTAACATTCTCTATGACAAGTTATATGACACATGAGCTAGCTCACTCATTATCCCAGTTTTAGAGATGAACAAAACGAGTGCAGCAGAGTTTTAGCAACATGTCCAGGATTGTATAACCGGAATATCACTAAACAATGACTTGAAACCAAGTATTCTGAAGTCAGAGCCTGAAAGATTAACCACTGTGCTAGCTAGTTAGGCAGTTTTTAAGTTTTATTACTATTATTATTACTATTATAATGCACACCATTAAGTTTTTTAATAGTCAAGACTACAACATAAATAACAAACTAACAATATTTCCACAATGAACAATTAAAAATAATTTTAAAATGACTATAATATTTTAATGATTTGTATTAATGCAATCTTCCTAAGCAAGAATTACTGTGGGCTTATTTTGTTAATAAATCACAAAGAGGAAAGCCAAAGAACAAAATCAGAAATGGACATTTTCTTGCACTACTCATCAAGCTAGGGCTCTTTAAGAGTCAGTTATGTTGTATGTGTTCATGTGTATGTTTTAAGGCCTTTTGTGTTCCTGGGGGAAAATGAGGGATTTGGTTCCATAAAAGACTTTGCAGAGCTATTGTGCTCAGTGGCACTACATAAATGTACATTTTTATATATTAAATTAGAGATTTCCCCAGAGCAGCACATACTATTGATTTATCATGAGACAGAGCAATTAGACCATCAAGGGTTTCACTTGGCACATCACTTTCTTGTAATGAAATTTACAGCGAGAAAGTCAAGGATTCAAAAAGATAAGAGTGGGTGTGGTGGCCATGGGGGAAGAGTCAGTTCAACCTACATGTTAATTCATGCTGAGTAGGCTATTGAAGTGGTAATAAGGCAGAGGCACTGCCTGTGGCCTGAGCTGTATCTCTCAGCCTAGATGCTCACTACCCATTAAGGATGTGATTCAGCCAGGCAGGCGGCAGTCTCTGTGCTGGCAGCTTCATCTCTAACTGAACTTTGACAGTGACAGCCTGGGAAGCTAGAAATACTCTTCAAGAAACACTGAAATGTTTTCTTTGTGCCAACCATTTCTGTGTCCTCCTCTATATTGTATCTCTGAACATTATTTGTTTTATATCATTAATATATTGATTTTTTATAGCTCTCAATATTTTTTTTTTTGCTATGGCTGAAATTTTTTTTTTTTTTGCTATGGCTGAAAAATTAATAGAATATTGTCTTTTCAATAAATCTGTGTAGGCCTCATTTTCAATAGGAATGCTTCATGGGCAACAATAATTGAAAGCAAAGGCTTCTTGGTCATGTTCTAATTCTTACAAATCTAAACAAACTATGGGTCAAATTCTCCTTTAAACATAATTTGAAATTAAAAAAAAAAAGAGCTTCATTGAGACTCTAACATCTGAATCAATATACTTTTGGAAAGAACAATGGACAAAACAGTAATGCTCAGAACCAGGTTTATGTCTTGCTCAAAATATGTCTGGCAATTTTAATGCAGCAAAATCACTAGATTAAAAAAAAAAATCTGTAACAAGATTCCCTAAAATAAAATTGCCCAAGTCTGATTATTCTGTGAATTGACAGATTATTCAAATTTAAGAAAAAGAATTCTAACATGCCTATTCTAAGTGAATACTCAGATGACCGAGGGGTGGGAGGGGGGGATTTGTCCCCAGTTTCTCATGTGGCAATTTGATGGGAAACTAAAAGTTGGAGTCCAGTCCACTGTTGATTTTTACAACAGTGTTTTCACTTCCATACACCTCACTTCCTCTCCAACCCTTAGCATTAGCCAATCGGATTGCATGAAAGACCTACTGGCACAGTAGTGGAAGCATTAATATGTGAAATCTAAGTAACACCAAGTGGTACTCTGGTGCTCATTAGTAATTAGTAAAAAATGGCACATCACTGCTTCATATAAGCACAATTATTTCAGTATTTTTATTTTACACTCTTTTATTTATTTGTGGATATAAGAAAGTACTTTGTAAACTTTGAAGCGTACTGCACTTCTAAGATAATATTATATGCAATTTACATCCTTTTACAGCCCAGGGTTAGAACAGTGACAGTTTTTCGTATTATCAACCTCTTTTTCTCTAAGTTCCTGTGTACCCAAAAAGAGGCCTAATGGAATCTAGAGGTCATCAATCTTTAGATTCCACAACTGGCCTTAAGTCTCAGCCTTAACGTTCTGGTTCATTTCTTGAGCAAAAACATATTATTTCCTTGTTAAATAGTGGGGAAACAATTGTATAGGGAAGGTAGTTGCAGAATAACAGAAGTCTTCATAAAAATCAAACTTTGTATTACTTGCAAGTGATATCATGAAATCTTCATATAGTGTAACAACTTACTGTGTGCATAACAGACTGTTATATTTTATTTAATAGGGGGCGGGATAGGCAAGGGATGCCATAGCCTGATTTCTGTCAGTAGCGCATTGGGCCAGGCTCAAGACTGTGCTTCAGGAAATGGTTTTGCAAAATGTAGAAGATAGTGTGATATTGTGGCCAAATGATGAACGTGAAAATAAATAAGTTAACTTCTCAAGGTTCTCTCCAGTACTAAAGACCAAGATTCTTTCTATAGTCTGCAAAATACAGAAGTGAAAGAATTTATGCCTAATGATCGTCGCAGCATTCAAAACCACAAATCACAAAAGACTTTGGGGAATGGATGAAATATCAAGAGAACAGATGAAAGGATGGGGTAAGAACAAAGAAGTAGAAATAAAAAACCATGGCATGTTTCACAAAGGGGGGAATGCTAAATATTTAAATTACAAAAGGGATGATAATCTAAAACAGAAAACAAACACTTTAAGATGCTTGTCTAAATATCCTAAAATTATAGAGGCGGTATGGAGAAATGATATGTTCTTTCAAGCCATCGATATTTTTCATAATTTCCATTTCCTTTTTAAATTGTACAAAGATTGTGTGAAGCTTTCTGCTTTCTTAGATTCTGTCAAATTTCATTTTTTTTTCCTCTCTGGACAAGAATGCAGTTTAAAACTATCACTGAAAATGTTTAAATTGTGGCACTCATAACCACCAGGCACATATCTTTCAATCATCACCAAGAACCTTCCTGATGGGGCAAAGAAGGGGTCTCAGATAATGTTTGACTTCAGGCAACAGCATTCATTTTTTGTGAGTGCTTAATAAATACGGTTTTATAGTGATTTATGTTCTGGAAAGTTAAGCTAAAAAGGAATTTGGGAGATTTGAAATAAAACTGTATAACAATGGAAACAATACACATTTATTTTTTTTAAAGACACATACAATCTATCTTTCAACATATTATACAATGGCTTTTAAAGTAACACAAACTATTGAATTTAAAGTGGAATATTTACTTGTAGCAGAATAAGAAAAACTGGGTAATTGAGAATTTAAATTAATAATTCTAAAAACTTTGATAGTATTGCTTTAAAGTTAGCATATGTATTTTGTAAAGTGTTTAGGTTTTGAAATATAAAACCAGTAAACCCAAAGTTACATAGGGCCTATGGTAGTCTTTGATATTACATTTTTATCTATGACCTCATTTTCATGTGTTCTTGATATGAACTCAGGGATAAATCAAGTCCCTGCCTAACTGGTCAAATTTATATCTAACCCATACTAGGTGTTCAACAATGCAGACTTTTCCTTTTTTCAAAAGTGTCAGTTCAGATATAATTTTCACAGGGTAAAGTCATTCTCTTCAAGTGTAAAGTTTTATGAGTTTTGTCAAAGGTATACCATCTAAAACCATAACTATAATCAAATTTGTATCAATTCCACCATCCCCCAATTTTTTTCTCACATCATCTATCTCTCCTATCACTCACCCCTGCTCAGGCAGGCACTAATTTGTTTTGTCCCTCTATATTTTCCTGTTTAGAGAATGTCAAATAAATAGAATCACACAGCATGTAGCTATAATGCTCTTGAGACTCATCCATGGTATTCTTATATCAATAGATTTATTTTTTTCTTTCTATTGCTGAGTAGTATTCCATTGTATTAATATACCACAATCATTCATCCACTCAGGAATTGACACGCATTTTAGGTTTTCCCAGTTTGGAGTATTAAGAATAAAGGCTGTTATGGACATTCACGTATAGGTCTTGGTGTAGAACTTGATGAGTTTTATGAGTTTTAATGCTAGAATGTGTGGCTGAAAACACTGTATAGATTACAGAGAAATACTAGAGACAACAAAATGGCACCTATCTCTGTGTGGAGCCACATGTTTCAGCAATGTACTCAAAGGACGTCATTCCAGAATATTCTTACTGTGCTCTTTACTTAATTATGTAGTGGGGATCGTCGAGGAAATGGGTAAATAGAAGAGAGTGGTTGGAGCAATGACTCAACATTTTTAGCTGACTGCTCTAGTCACACTAGCTTTTTTTTCTAATAACTGTACAATCATAATACAATAATATTAGGAGCAACAATATAAATAAAAACAGGAACAATAGCTAACATTAACATAGTGCTTTCTATCTACCACAAATTATTCTAAGTGTTTTGACTTGATTAAATCACTTAATTCTCTTATCCACTCTTTGTAATAAGTTAGAATTGTTATTCTCAGTCTATAGAACTGAGGCCCAGAGAAGATAAATGACTGAGCCAAGTTCAAATATCTAGTCAGTAATGGAGTTGACATTCAGAAACAAGTATTGACTCCAGAATCTATGTTCTTAGATCCCATTCAATACTACTTTATAAATGGCTATTCTTTTAATAGATTAAAGTCTTCTTAAGTAAGTACAATTTATGAGAGACACTCACCATTTTCACTATTAGGCGGAACATTGGAAACAGAACATAGTCAAGATTTGATAATAGATGCTGATTCCATCCTATTGCCTATATGCATCTTCCTGGGAGCTCCATTACATTTCTTAGACATGGCTACATGCAAATGCTAAAGCTATAACTCTTCTCTCTTTAGAGAAACTGTGAGAAAGTCATCTAAATGAAATTTAGAATTTATGTTTTTCTAGTTCTCTGAATAAAAATATATCATACTGACACTACATCCTTTTGGTTATATCCATACAAAAGTTTACATAAAATAAAAACCAGGGGATCAGTTATGACTAATGATTTTTGTATTTAATATTCAAAGATCATTTCACATTTCTTTTTGATTTACTTGGAAAAAATGCAGCTGGAAAAATATTTTGGAGCTCAGGCTAAGAGACTCACAGTTACTTAAAACTTAAGAAAAATTAAAATCAATCAGATTATCAAAATTATTTTACTAGACATGCAAGGTTAATGAGTAATTAAAAAACAAGGAATCTGGTTTGAAATGAATCAGGCAATCCCAATATAATGACAAATGGTTCAAATCTATGGATATTTCTTATACACAATTCACACTATCTCACCGTTAAATTTTCAAGAAGAAGGGTAGTAGCTCCGAGTTCATGGATGAAATGATTCCCTTGATATGCTCACAATAACTTTTCCCACAGCTTATCTGTTTATTACCTAAATTAACAGATGAACTTGGCTAGGCAAAACTTGGAACCTGTCACTAACTAAATCACTACTGACAGTTATAGATTGAGTGTGTGCCCTAAAAGGATATGTGGAAGTCCTAGCCCCCAAAACTGTGAATGTGACCTTAATTGGAAAACGTTTTACAGATGTCATCAAGTTAGAACGAGGTCATTAAGGTGGGTCCTCATCCAAAGTGACCAGTGTCCTTTAAAGAAGGAAATTTGGACACGGACACATAAGGCTGATAACGCCATGTGAATATATGGGTATGTAAGGAAGATGGTCATGTGAAAACAGAGGCAAAGATTGAAGTTATGCTTCCACAAAATGAGCGACACCTGCGACCACCGGAAACTGGAAAAGGCTCCCCTAGGGAGCATGGCCCTGCCAACCTCTTGATTTTGGATGTCTAACCTCAAGAATTACAAGACAGTACATTTCTGCTGTATTAAGCCACTCATTTTCTGGTGCAGAACTAGGAAACTGCCGCGTGGACAAATAAGATGGATACCAAACATTTTAAAGAAACATTCTAAAATCTCTGGTTACTCATATTAGTAGATCATCAACATTGTAATAGTTTGGGAAAGCTCAGCAATATTATTGTTATAAATAGACAGCCAAACAGCAGGGTATCAAATAGGAATTATGTATATTTTTTTGAAGGACAGGCCACTGTTTTGATTTCTAGACCACTCAGTGGATTCAAATAAGGATCTTTATTTTATATGCAAGCATTTTCCAATATTCTATAACATGAGTTTTCCTGTTTGTCTGATATATATGGATGTTGTTTGCTCATTCCAAGTTTATGCGCTCCTCAATTGTGTCAGATGAAGGTGGAATTGAAGTTTTGGGCAAAAAGAAATCCTGTATTAATGCACAAAGAAGTCAAAGAGTTTGTAAGAAAAGAAACTTTTCAACACAGTCTTTATGTTGCTCTTTTTTATAAAGGGTTGGAGGAACACAGGAATGTCTGGAGGGTTATCCAAAATCAGATGAAAGAAGAGAAGGTGGATATCAAAATGATACACCAAGGCCCCCTGCCTTGCACTCGAAGCATTTTTGGCAGTATTGCGGAATATTTCAAATATTCCATTCGACAATCACAATACATGAAAGAGCAACCATTGTATTTACGTTAACTATTCTGTGACTTATTAACTTGGCATAACTTATCCCCTCTTTTCCTCTGCTCAAACTTAGAATCGCAATAGAAATATCACCTTCACATTCTAACAATCAATAGCAGGTCTTCACTATACTACAGTAATAAACTTGGAAAGAACATCATTAGATTGGCTAATTCAGTGAGACTATTTCACTTGCAGATGAGCTAGTTTCGATTTGTTACCTGCCAAGTGTGGCAGCTCAATACTGGGTCCATTATTCAAGGATCAGGAGAAAAGTGGTGCTAAATGAGCCTAGCTGTCAACACATTCTCTCACTGCAACACCATCAGCCTTTCCTGTTTGAACCCTCTCATCCCAAGTCCACACACACCACACTTTTCCATCTGCCAGCAGGTCGGGTTGATGCTACAACAAACCAATTCCACCCCATATATTGATTTACACTCTATTTCTCTAGACATCAATCTCAGTGAAATCTCTCCTTCTGACTTTTTATCTTCAGTTTGGGTATGGATTTTTTTTTTATTTGCCATTTTTATGAAAAGAGGAAAATTTAAAGGAGCAGGGATAGAAATCGCTTGAAAGTATGTATTTGAATATGCTAAACACAGCCAGCTTCTAAATGAGTATTTTCTTTCTTCTTTCTTTTTTTTTTTTGAAGTTGATATAGCCCACAATAGCAGTATTTGTTTATTTTCAATTCTTTCTTGTAACTTTCCATCCATGGATGGAAGCTCTACATGGGGAATAGATTCCGTAGTAGAGATTGAACCTGAGCTGACAAACTGTAGCTACTGGAATCATTAGATCTGTCATTTTGTTCTCTATACACAATACTCTGTGAAGATATTATAGCACTGGCACCCACTGACGTGAGATTTCTGTAACACCTGGACGCAAAGCTATAAGAAAGGGGGAATAATGACAGTTCCATGATTATTCCCTTTCTGGTCAATTTCAATCAGTTTCTTAATGTGACTTTAATGATGTTTTTTAGTGTTAATTTCTTTTTATTTTTTTAATGCTATACCGATAGCAGTTTCATTCAACCACTGTGATTTTTTCATTAGGATGATTATAGTGGAAGATGACTCTCAGTGGAAACGTATGAGACACTCTTGTTATCCATGCACCATTGTTACTCTACCCTAATTGCTCCAGTCTGTCATGTGAATGAGTATTTAAGGAGATTTTAATCCCTGAACCACCACATTCATTGTAATTCTGTATGCTAAAGATCCTTATGACATTATAGTGATAAAACTGGTAGTATTGCACACATGCCCAGATCTTCTACAATTTAAACAAAGTGTTTGGATGCATTTTAATTTGTAAATAATTTCCTTGTAAGATAAATTGATGTGTGCTAATTTATAGTTTAGAGTAAACTTTACAATTAAACTTTCATGAATGCAGTTTAAGAGAGGACTGAATTCTTCAGCTGATTTTTTTGCTCTCATTTACAAATCATGCTTCATTTAAGTTCCTACTCAGAGTAGGCAGCTATGAATAATGTCCAGCTATCACAGCTCCCTGCTCCTATGAGAAAGATGTCAAATGCACTGAACCCATCAAGACAAGGATTTAGGTCATTAACTCAACTATAGATTTGAAAGCATTTCAAAAACTGGGTCAGTTTGTCAAAGGTACAAACATGACATGACAGAGCTATTTCTAAAAGTGAAGTGCATAATTACCAGTCACATCAAAAGTAATCAATGCAGTTCATTATAAAATCTGTTGTTTAGGGCAACTACAGCAAAGTTCAAAGTAAAAGATATACTTGTCTCTATCTAGGGATGATAAAAAGGTTAGAATGATAAGATGGCGACATTATCAAAGAGTTGTAAATATATGACATACTGAGCTGGCATTTAAAAAGTTTCTTTTTCTGCACAGAACTTCTATCACCATAGCAATGGATTTTACAAAGGCTGTATTAATTAGATGCAAATGGCTGCAAGGGAAACAGAACCTTTTAGATTTTGAGAACCAGAGTTTAAATCTGATATATTGTAGAGTATGATATGAAAATCATACTGTCAGTTGAACATAGTGAATTTGATATACAGTGTCTCAAGGAAAGGTCATTTGAGTTGGCATGATTGCAATTGTTTTTAAGTAAGTGTGAAACTGCCAGTGCTAAATAAAGTTAAGGGATGATACTATTGCAAGTATTAAAACATACAACTGCAATAAAAGAACAAATGCAAAAATGATAGAAAATATGCAAATAGTGAAGTTTCAAGAGTCCACTTCAGTTAATGTTTGATTAATTGTGGAGATAACCAAACAAAATAGTTCTATCACAATCTTATGTAAGTGTTCAAACAATAAAATTTTAACTCATAGATCAATTTTAGGTAAGTTTATACCCCTCTGAATACGTTAAAAACCTACTGTTTTGATAATAGTTTGGGTGGAAAGAATTCAAACTCTCCTTGATCTTTGTGGAAAATTGAAGAAAGACAGATCAGGATGACCCTGGAGGCTCATTTCTTCCCCCTGTCAGCTGCTTAACAGAGATAGCTGGTCAAAGTTAGCTTACAGATCCTGGCCTACGCATGCTTCACCGAAAAAGGTATAACCTCCTGGAATGTGGAGCTTTCATTGCTACATAGTCATAGAAAAAAGGCTCTGCACCACCCACATGCACATAAAGAACTGTGGAGTGGGAGCTCTTTCCACTGGCCACTGGTATGCAGGGCAGGCCCGGCCTGAGTACACCTCTTGGTGAATTAAGCAGATCTCAGGAATTGTGTACACATTGCAATACCTCTGCTTCTAAGACTGAATACCTTAACTTAAGTGTTGACAAGTTTAAAGGAACTCTGCTCAGCTCCCTATAGATTATATTGCCCTCATTGCTTCAGCTGGATCTAAAATGGCAATTGTAGTGAAGCCTCACAATAATCCCATTGCCCTTATTGTTTTTGACATTCTCTATTCTCTAGAATTTCTAAACCTGAAGGATATGGGTGCAGAGCTACCTGCATGGGGAGAAAATGAAGAGGAAGAGTAGGGAGTAGGCTTTGATATTCCCTGGATTCAGTTTTCTCTGAAACCACTCTCTCCCATGCATCTTCCATGTTTGTAATTAAAGTCCAAGAGGTTCCTAAGAAAAATTGGGATATTCAAGAATGCTTAAAATGAGTCTTGCAAGATGAGTAGATAATGTCCAAATTTATGTGTTATGAGGATTACATTGGGGCTCTGAGGTCCAGAAGAGAAACTGTCAGTAGTTCGGAGATGGGGGAGAACTTTGGCACCGGCATGGAAGGAGGAGAGGATGCAAGAGCACTGACAGGGAACTAGCATGCCACATCCCGGGCTAAACATAATTTAGTGGGGCGTACGTGTTGGGAGTTTAGATATATAGAGAGTATGGGAAAAATGTGTGGAAGGGTGCTTATTGTGTATCAAACACTGCTCTTAGCATTTTTACATAAGATCTGAAAATGAGTCAAAGCAAAGAATCCAGTTAGGAAGCCATTTAACCATCAGATAAAAGCTGATAGGTAGTTTACTAGAGACAGTGTCAGTAGGAAGAGTGGAATGGATTATTTAAGGCATAGTCAGGGGGCACAATTGCCATGAATTAGTAACTGAATATATAATCAAAGGGCATTTTCCTTTTTTTTCTTCTTCTTTTTACAATTGAATATCTGGACCAACTCTATTCTTCTTTGGTATCTCGCTTCTTAATGTTTATTCAAAGTTCCAAGAGCACAGACCTAGATGGTGTCCTTTAAGCCATCTGGGTATCCCATTTTTTTTCTGTTCCTTCATACTTCAACCTGAAGCCAAGACTCGGAGAGAAGAATAGGGAGAGTTCTGATTATTGGAATCTTAGTGGCCTCACACCCAATATGTTTTTCTGCTGGAGCATATGTAAGACGTCATTCACCAATTTCAGTTCTAGTCCTCAGTGCCTCCAATGAGATCATTCGAGTCTTCAATTCAGACACCACAATGTAAAATTGTACTTTAGAGTCACCTTTTCTAATCTTGAGAGAAAACAAAGATCACAGCAAGAAATAAGATTTTTTACCTTTCTCCACAAAGTGCTTTATTGGGAAAAACACTTGCTGGGTGCCCTTTAAGCTCTCTAATACCACTGCTGACAACATTATAGTGAGTCCTGGACATATAGCAGCTGTCATTCTTAACCAGGCTCTTAGATGACAATGAGCCTAGACCCCCTACAATGGAGAAGGGAAAGGTCTACGTGACTGTAGAATTGCCCTGCTCAAGTTCCATCAAGTGTCCCCTATGCCATGATAAACAGAACCTAAAATGACATTTGTCTTAGAAGTACACCTCAGGGCTAGCATAGTCTGATAAAGCTGTTAATAACACCAGTTTTCTCAGTTAAATGTGTGAAGAATCATGGAAGCCTGTAGTTCACACATGCAGTTTTCCAGGGACAACACATAAAATCTGTCAAAGCTCCATTGAAAAGTAACACAATTCTATCTCTTCCACAGGCAACAGAGTTTCAACTCTTTCCAAAGTGCACTAACTTGTCATATTTATGTATTTTTCACAATTCCTGGGATGTTATGCATTTCCAAAATACTTAGTGAATGGGAAAAAATTAGAAAACAATTCCATTTCTCTTTCATACCAGAAAGTATTTTGGATGATTGACACATATATTTGTTTTCAGCCTTTGTGGGGAGGAAAAAAAAAGTGGAGGGCAGCTTTAAAATACGCCCAGAATATTTCAAGAAAAACATAAAGTAATAAGGAAAGAAAATTGTGGGAAGAGTAGCAAGACAGAGAAGGAATAAGGTTAGAATGCATAGAGTTTGCAATAAAGATCTAAAAAATGAAACAGAAATTAGCCCCAAATTAGATTTTGTTTACTAGTTATCAATAAACAGCAAATATTCATTATAGCTTTTAGAAAAGTAAAAATAAATAAATAAATAAATAACAATCACTCAGGAAAGGATATTGAAAAGTTTTCAAACAGATAAATCAGGGAGGACACTGTTTATAATAAACAAAATTTGTGTAATAAAGTGGCAAATTTCAGAGATGTATCTTTTAATGTTTTCCAATACTGTCTGAGATTGAAATGCATCACAAGTAATTCAACGGGGTGCCAATTTAAAATAGTCTAAATATTCGTGCCTGGAGAGTCTGTTAAATTTAGGTTGTAGGTTTTTAGATTATGCAGAGAAATATTTGGACTACCTCTCAAGTATATTTCGAAAACTAATGCTTCTGACAGAAAAACTTATGCAAGTTAGGAAGCGACAGTGAGTTCAAGAAGGTGCAGAAAATGGAAATAAGTTATTTTGTTTGTTTCTTTAAGCTACTGGGGTAAATGATGGAAAGAAAGAAATAGATTTGTTAGAAAGACAATTTGCTTAAAACCCTAACAAATTAAAAGTTTAAACAAGGAAAGATGTGCATCTACTTTTCAATAAACTCCACTCTTGGCATTTAAATTAACAGACAGAAGTTTACAGAATTTTATTTTTAAAAAATTACAGAAAGGTTACATTTATTTAAAAATAGATGACAACAATTATGCTGTGAAAGATGTCCACTCCTGTTTTCTCCTCAATCCCTTTCTTCCATCTCAACCTATTTTTTGCACACATCACATGAACAAATCTTTCTCCAGTTAGAAAATACATCTATCTTTCCATCATATTTTGATTAAAGACAAATGTCCATTAAGGAAGAGATTCTTCTAAATAAAAATTGCCTTTATATAAGTCTAGATTAAATTTTAAAACTTTTTACCCACTCAGGGGATTATATGATGTGACATATCTGTAAATTTCCCTGCAGTGATTAATATTCAGGATAAAGTTCAACCTCAGTTAAAATTAAATAATTGCTTAGTGGAAACAACTCATTTAATGAAGGATATTTTTTTTAAACCCCTGCAGCATGAACTGTCCTTTAGGGAACAAGTAAAGCTTCCTAGAACTGCTAATGTTCATTCTATAGGTATTCGTGAAACTTATCAAATATTCAAAGTGCAAACACACACCTTTGCTCTATCAATATTTATAGCCTGAAAACACATTATTGTTGCAAATATGTCAGGACAATAAAAAATATCCATTTACAGTGGGAATTTATAACAAAGGGCAATTGAACAACATAATTTATTCTTATCGTTTACTGAATGACTCATAAGTAATAAGAAATGAAACTACAGATAAGTTATGAAGGTCATTTCCTCTCATGTATGAAAAAACATAAATTGTTTATATCATTATCTGCTACAACACATTCTATCTATTGAGGATTCTGAAAATTCTGAGCCAGATGTCTGGACACAATACGGTGAAAGGGCCCCAAATTGGCTTTCATGGCCATGGTTAAGACTGAGTGCCCGTGCTTTTCTTAATTTAAACTTGTATCAATATGTCCTTTGACCCAACTACAGGTGGAGTTAATCTTCATCTAATATGAAACAGATTAGAACCTAGTAGCTACCATTAAGATAGAAGATAATAATAATAGCATGCATTTATAGTATTATTTATCATTTTAAAGTACACTTTAAAAAGTGTCATTTTAAGAAACGCTTTAGAATGTTCCTTTTTAAAAGACTCTCAGATAAGCATTAACATTCCATTTGAACACTTGAGAAAACATAGGCTCAGAATATGTCTTCAATTTGCCCAAAGTCCCAGAGCCAGTAAGCATTGAAACAGGAATCCAAGGATCTGAATTCCTGGATTTATCCATTTTCAGCTATATCGTGGTTCTTCTATAGAAGAAGCAATGATATAAGCATTTTCATGGATTGTCACATTTAATCTTTTCAAGTATCCATGTAACTAAGCAATTAATAAGCCGATTTTACATACGAGGTGCCTGAGGTTTAGAGAAGCTAAGAAACTCCCCGTAGGTGACAAAAATGGATTTGGAATTAAGTGTCTTTTTATGTAAACCTATGATTTTAAACAATACACCGTAGAGAAAGCAACATTGTTATCGAGGCCTGGGTTTCTCAACTGTTAATGAGCAATGGTTCATCTGGATATATTAGCATGCATATTAACATGAATATGATTGTTCTCTAACGGCATTTGAGTAGAGAAGGAGCCCTAAAAATACCCACATCCTAATTCCTACAACCTGTGATTATGTAAAGTTACATGGCAAAGGGGAATTAAGGTTGCAGATGTTAAACAGTATGCTAATCCGCAGACTTCCAGGTGGGGCGAGTGTCCTGGCTTTGAGAGCTTTGCTAATAAGGGACTCCAAGGTACAGCTGCCTCTGCATCCAGTGTATTTGGCCAAGTAGCCTGTGGGGGCCTTAACCTGACAGTAGCCCCACATGCAAGTGCGTACGCTAAGTGACACCCCGCAGAGTCACAAGCCAATGTCAGTTTCTGACATGGCCTCCCTAACAGCCTTTGGAATCAACATCTCCCCTTCCTCCCAGGCCCTTCTCTTGTGAGAGAGAGAAAATCCCTGTGAAATTTACCAAACCCTCCTCTTTGGGTTTGGATTGGCCAATCTGGCCTTAGCGTGGGAACCCCAAAGCACTCCACCCATGGACTCTGTTAAAGCATGTGCCACAGTCCTGCCTCTCTCTCTTTCCCTGTGTGTACCTCCTCCAGGACTTGTGAGTTACATGTCTCTACTTCAGTTTCTTGTGATCTTTTGTTGAACTGCAGCTCCATCTGGCACCCTTTGCTCCACTTAAATATTAAGTTAACAAAGTCCTAACATCAATATAACCCTCAGGGTCCTTATGGGTGGAAGACAGAAGCAGAGAAAGAGAGAAAAAGGATGGCAGTGTGAGAGGATTGTGGGGTCCTGGGCTTCAAAGACAGTGGAAAAGGGATGCAAGCAACTTCTAGAAGCCAAAAAAGGCAAGGACATGACTGTTGTAAGAGCCAGAACAGGGAACACAGCCCTGCCAACACGCTCGTTTTAGAGCAGGGTGATCCATTTCAGACTTCTGACCTCTACGACCTTAGATAATAAATCTGTGGTCTTCGAGCTACTAAGTTTGTGGGAATTTGTTACAGCATTGATAAAGAATGAACACAGCAAGATATTTCACAATGTGAGGCTGGTCTTTGTGATAGCTACACAGTTGAAATTTTGCCCCCCTGTCTCACAGACTCCGATTTGCTGGTAGGGAAAAACAAAATTAAAAAAAAAATAGCGCTTACAAAGATACCTAACAAATTACAAATAATACCTTATTTTAAAAAATGAGAATTACTACTGCCATTGAACAGCAGTAGTAGCAGGGCTTTGGTGTTCTTTTTCTTTTTTTTCTTTTCCTGTTTTTGGTCATAGTGTTAGCTAATCACAAAATAAAATATACATTTCAAAGTAGGGGAATGTGAAAATAGGAAAACATATAAAGGGCATATTCTTCCACTAGAAAAAAAAGTGTAGGGAAAGAAAAAACTGTGCTGTACACAGAATGAGATTGTGAGTCAAGTGCACTCGCAAGAGAGCTATGTCTACACAGGTATTCAAGGCTGCCCGGCTTGGCCACTTGTACATTGTGTAAATAGAACTTGCAAAGTTACTGCTTTTGCTGCCTCTTGGGCTCACTTTCTTGGGGTCTAGGAGTAATCCATGCTCACCCCTCTCTGCAGAATTTGAACAAACAAGGGAACATGCTTAAGGTAAGTCTTTCATTAGGTAAATTTGGTATAGTACAGGACATCCCTAATCTATATACAGATGGTCCCTGACTTACGACTTATGACTTCTCAACTTCACAATGCTGGGAAAGTGACATGCATTCCACAGAAACCATGTTTAGAATTCTGAATGTTGATTTTTCCTCCTGGGCTGGTGATACGGGGTATGATACTCTCTTCTGATGCTGAGCAGTGGCAGTGAGCCAAAAATCCCAGGTAGCCACATGATCACAAAGGAAAAACAACCAATATTCTACAGTGTACTGCGTTGCCAGTGGTTTTCTTTTTTTGATATTGCGTTTACGTTTTTGCATCCATCATGTCTGCAATACTCTCATCTACGTCTCCTGCTTCTGATAAGAAGAGGCAGGCAATTTACACTTAGAATGAAACCTAAGTTGATTGCCCACCTGTAGGCTAATGTAAGTGTTCTGAGCATGTGTAAGGTAGGCTCAGCTGAGCTATGCTGGTCGGTAGGTGAGGTGTGTTAAATGCATTTCTGACTTAAGGATATTTTCAACTGATGATAAGTTTATAGGACATTACTCCATCCCAAGTCAAGGAGCATCTCTAGACTAGATATTTACAAACTCTTACTTGTTGTTTGTAATCAGCAAAACACTATTTGCAGTTACACTTTGTGAGTTTAAGTTTTAAACACAGAACTTTGTTTCCCTTGTTACCTAATTCTTAAATGTAAGGTAAGGTGAAGACCAGCTCTTCTCAGTTATTTACCTAATTGGTCTAAGTTCAGGACATGATTTAATTTAACACATGGCCACAGTGGATAATCTTGCTTTTTGCTGTCTTGATTAGGACCTAGGCACTCTCTTAATGCAACACAGGTGTTTTTTGTTGTTTGTTTGTTTGTTTTAATTTTCATTTCCTTTTACTCCATGTACATGTATATGTGAGGATTCTTATCCAACTACACTCCCTCTTCTTTCTCACTCTGAAAGCTCTTTTACTAGATAGCCCTGTATAAACGTATTTTCAGACTTAATAAAGAGCTTTTTTATAAATTGGAATAAATGACTTTCTGTTAGTTCTAACACAAAAAATTTGATATGTTTTATTTTCCAGTGTGCATCTATATATATCATCTTGGAAAGCCCTACGGGGGGATTACAATATAGAATTTTGACATTCCTCATTACTTGGCTCCGATATCTTCATAGTACCAAAACTCAACCAAAATCATAACTTTATGGAGAATGCTATGGTCATTTACAATATTGTAAATATATGTTTGTGCTATCATAATGGATCTCATACCAAAAGATAGCTTAAACAATGTTCAGTCGTGAGAGGAATCACATAAAAGATGCACAATATAAAAACTAACAGTAGCATGAGTCATTATACTTTTTGAATTATTTCTAAATATATACAAGATATAAACGGTCAGTAACTCCCTCTTAACATTACCTGTCCATAAGAATTTTCTTGTCTGATCCCTTATCTTAGGTTCAACTTCTGGGATTAAATTGACCCTTCTGATGGGTTTCCGGCTTGTGTTCAAGCTGAAAACTACTATGTGAAAATCAGCCACCAGGTTTCCAAGTTCAAAGTCATTTTTTTCAAATCAGTCCACATTCATGTCCTGCTTTGCCCTAACTTGCACCAGAGCTGATGCTATTTAATTTTAGGCTAAATTCTTGAAGACTGAATAAGGGTAGTGAGGTTGAGTTCTTTTGTTTGTTTGTTTTGTTTTGTTTTTGGATTTTTTTTTTTTTTTTTGAAGGCACAGCTTACAATGGCCCATGCCATCCAACCATCAATCTTGGTGTTATCAGCACCACGCTCTAACCAACTGAGCTAACCAGCTACCTCCGCGAGGTTGAGTTCTTTTGATACAGCTGTAGGATAACATATTCCTGGTAGGAAAAAGACAGAAATTCAGAATGTCACATACAGATATAGCAACAAAATTTTGTCCGGAAACGTCCAACAGAGTTAGTGAGGAAAAAATAATAGAAAAACTAGATAACAGAAACAGAACTTAACTTACCTATGCATGTAAATCATTATAATTTGTATATACATGCCACTTGTACACTTCTCTTTAAATGGGCAAATGAACACAAGACAGGAAATAGTTTATTGCATTGATAATTTATACTACACAACTTCATACTATTATGCTTAAAGTCAGGTAAGGAAACATTCTCTAGGAGAAAGTGACAATGGGATGATACCAGCTGTAGTGAATGTTGGTATCAGAGAAGATATGGTAGCTGCAGGAGAGAAAGTAGACAAGTTCCCACCTCAACTTTATTTTGTGTCTTATTCCAAGGATTTGATTTTATTTTTTTTTTATGACATTAGTAACAATTTCTCTCTGGAAAATTTATTACTAGCCTCATACATTTCCACCACAAATGTTTATAAAGAAAACATTTAAAATTAGTTAACAATTCAAAAGTAACTAGAATTGTGGAAGTTTACTGCATGGTATCTTCAGAACATCTAAAGCACTTTGGGGTCATTTATTTTCATTAACTTCAGATGTTACATGCAATTGAAATGAAAAATGGTATAGAAATATATTTGAACATAAACCATTTTTCTCCCTCTACCTCTATATCTAGCTAGATTTAGGTGTGAGAAATACTGCATTTCATTAATGTCTTTAAATTCACTTGATTCAAAATCAAAGGCCATTGCTATGGTCTGCATGTTTGCATCCTGTGCCCTCAATTCATATATTGAAATCCTACCTCCGAAAGTGATGGTATTAGGAGCTGGGACTTTGGGAGTCATCCTGATGAATGGGATAAGTACCCACATATAAAAGAGTCTCCAGAGAGTTCCCTTGGCCCTTCTACCAAGTGAGGTTACAGTGAGGAAGCTGGCCAGGAAACACATCACCAGACACCGAATCTGCAGGTGCCTTGATCTTGGACTTCCCAGCCTACAGAATCATAAGGAGTAAATACTTGCTGTTATAAGCTAGCCAGTCTATAGTATTTGTTACAGTAGGCCGAATGAATTAAGACAGCTCTATTCTGCATTCCACTAGCTTGTAAAGGCCTTACGTAGTTCTAGTTCCATGGGGGAGACCGCGGTTCTTTGGTTGTTATTGTGGCCCCTTCAAGTTGTTTCTCATGCCATCCAGGGACACGAGATTCTTAGATGAGGACAGGTATACCTTTGCCTAACTGGTTCTGAGTGTTCCTTACTCCATTTGCATCTAAAGTCTTGCCTTTTCCTACCTCTATGAGGAAGCAGGGCCAAATCCGAGGAGAGGTTCCTCTCCCTGGTGTCTTAAAATCTAATCCTTTTCCATCCTCTTGACCTCAAACTTTCTCCTTCTGCCTTCCTGTTTATACCCAGCCAGCTTCATTTTCTCAATGGGGTTTGGCTTCTATGAAATAGAGGTCAAACCTTGACTTTGTCCTGCACCTGTGTTCTGCCCTGCCAAAAAAATTCCTGAGGCAATGAAGCCTATAAACAACTAATAGAATTCTAGGGAGGCAAATGCAAAGACAAAATATTTTTAGTAAATTACTCAAGCATTTTAGCTGCATAAAGTTTTGAACAGATTTTAACAGGATATCCATTTGATGCAAAGAATGGACATAATTACTATAATATTTTCAAATTTTAATGCACACTCCAGTCATCAGTAAATTTTTCAAAAAATTTCAAGAAGTCATTTGGAGCAAATTGAACATATGTTCTCATATGCTCCCTTATTTAGCGGTGACAATATTCCTAATATCCTGAACTCCTTCAATGTAAAACACTATAACACAACAGTAAGCCAAGTCAACCAGAAACTAAATAAAATGTATAAAATCATATTCTATACAACAACAACAACAACAAAAAACAAGGTTATCAAAGAAGTTATGTTTTCTATAAAATTAAAAAAAACACATTTCCCTCGCCAGAGACTCAGGAGCACTGATGTATTATGTTGTTGAGATTTGAAAGTCTCATTCCAGCTGTGATTAACACTCTTGCAAATAACAAGCAATGTCTTAAACTGAAAACCTATTTTCCTTTTTTTATTCTCTTTCACAACATCATTTTTTTTCTCAACTACCACTTAAAATTCAAGTAGTTTTTTGTTTTGTTTTGTTTTGTTTTGTTGTTTTCCTTATGACTAAGGTCACATTACAAAATAGCACACTAGATGAAAGTAATAGAGTGTAGCCAAAGAGGGGCGTGAAAACGAACACATCAGGAGGCAGAGTTGCTTGAGCGCAGTTTCAGAGGTGTTCGTTTTCATTGGGTCTTTAAGGTAGGCTGACAGGAACAATCAGCTGCCTCATAGATCACTGACAGGACCTCAGGAAGACAGATGACATACAGAATATCAAGCCCCACAGAAATTAAACAAAGTGCTGGAAGAACAATTAACATCTTTCAGGATAAAAATGCCAAGGAAGAACACGGCTAATTTGAGGGCACAAAACCAAACTTAAATGACATCTTCATCTCAACGGCAGTCAAGCCCACAAAATAAATACAGCGATTCCACCTGCAAGTCTAATCCTGTATTTTCATATCGTTTCACTATGTCTAGTTCATTGCTGATCAGTTGCAGGTAGATATACTTTCATGTCTCAAGAACTCTCATAACATTTATGTGGCACAGATAATTTAAAACCTCACCCCTCTCCCATGACAGGAATAGAGTCTATCAATAAGCTACTGGACTAACTCCCCCTGAGATGAGTTGAGTCAGACAGAATTCTATTCCCCCTCTCTGGGGAAATGACTTGGCAGCTGGAGAGTGAAAATTAGAAGCTTTAGAAAACAACTCCCTGAGGGAAGGGCGCTAGTATGTTCTTAAAGCATGAGAAAACTCTGAGTTCAGCACAGTCATGAAACTATAGAAATGCTGGAGGATAACGTAATGAAAAACCATGTTGATTATCGAGATCACAAAGTTTATAGCATAATTGAACTTTGTGTTTATATATTATCAATAAAAACAGTAAGATGTACAAGATTGCATATTTTAAGTATTGAAATTTATATTCCACTCATCTAAACTACAACGATATTTCCAGGTGTTTCAATATTTTTTCTTTATGTAAATTTGTATTATTATTTTCTAATGCAATTCCATACTTAAAGTGAAAGCATAGATACTATGTGTTGTGGGTTTAACAAAAGAAAAGCAGGGTGACCAGTAAAGTGATATCATGTGCCACTGATTAAAAATATATATACACATACATATATATATATATACACATACGTATATATATGTATGTGTATATAATATATTACACACACACTCATCACTCAACCCTATTCCCTGTAATATAAGAATAACGTGATATTAAAGTGTTTCAACTAATAAGAAAATATCCATTTCATCACTCCCCATACCACCTTTTGAGTATAGATTATTGCAAAGTGCAAATTGAGTGTCCTCATCTCCACATCTCTAATGAACTACTAACATGTAATTAAAAGCACTCAGCTTATATACACATATAAAGCTATAGCATATTCTATTTTGTTTTAACACATGAAAATCTTCAAGAAATATTTAGCTATATAACATAACAGAGCCTCAATCACTGACTGAAACTTGGAAATTCAGCTTGTCTGAAAGAAAAAAAAAACATTTTCCTAAAGAAAGAATGTGCATAATATTTTCATCATTGTGAGTAAATACTATTTTATAGTTTTTATCATGTAATAAAAGTAAAATATGAGTTTGTTCACTCAAGTACCAGGTATCCAGATGTTGGACATAGCATGAATTAAGTTGCCCAAACTCATTCAGCAAAGCATCCATATTCACAAACATAGATATATAGTGATCTCATTAAAAAGAAATTCCTTTAACCAAAAATTCGACTTATCCAGAAATCTATTCCTAACATCCTGTAACCTTTCCTTATCAACTCTTATACAATTCCCATGTAAGTAAATTGAAAGCTAATGAAGAGGCTGTCCTGTGAAGATGCGTATGTGGAAACAAAGCTTTAGGACCTGAGTTTACTCACTCCATTAAAGATCTTTATTACTATGAGCTTGTTTCTTAGCAATCAAACACCTTTCCTACCTTGCTACTGAATAAGATAAGTAACTTGCAGTTTTCTAGTTATAATTTTCAAAATTAATGGTTGGAAGGCAATAGGTTACAGGTAGAATAAGCATCGTTGTATTTATCCAAGTGCATGATTTTAAGGCCCCAAAAGGAGGACGGCCCTAAAACCACACCAGACATTGACAAATGTGGAGAAGGGAAATGGAGGTGGGTGCAAAATCCTTGCCAGTTAAGAACCACCAATTTAGGCAGATGGAATACATAGAGGAAAGAGAAACCACAGATTTGATGAGCGCTGGGGCAGATGGGGAGATTTAGGAAGCAAAGTGTCTTTAGGATGTGGGAGTTCCAGCAAAGAAATGAAAGATATCTACCAGATTTTGAACTTGCAAGGACATAAGGCTACATAAAAATGGTAAACATGAAATCTCTGCAGATTAGAATTTTCAGAGCCCAGGAAACAGAAGAACTGCCAGGAAGAGCCTTTTCTATGTCAGGAAGGTAGATAAAACCTGCCCAGTCTTATGATGCTTAGGAGAAAAATCCCCCTAGACAGAGGAGTCTGTATCAGACACTTGCCTCATGAAGTGGAAGGATGAAAGCTAGACTGTAAACTCCAAAGGACCAAACTGAATCTCACCCAAGAGCCAAAGATATGCCAATCAAAATTCTAAGAGAGCCACACCCAAGAAATAAAACCAAGTTTATCATGGACTTGGTTTAAACTACACAACAGTTGTTTGACCAGGTTAAGTTCTGGGTTGGCTTTGGCTCTAGTCTTCTTTCTGCTAACACTGCAGAGGCAGATAATGTTTTCAGGTACAAAGGAACATTCTCTGATGCTGGAAATGTTCTTTATCTTGATCTGAGGGGTGGTTACATGTGGGAGTATATATGTTTATATATACATATATATTAAATAATTTTTTTATTTTAGTTTATTTTTTGCCTGTATAGGTTTGCTTTTAATGATAATGTTTTCAATTTGCATGTAACTCCTATTCCTATAAATATCCCTTAACCTATGTTACATGATTTTGTTGTCCCTTCACTGTCAGCTTCAACTAAGAATAAATTTACCATCATAAGCACATGTCCCATATATGCTTATATCAATCTCATTTCAACACCTTCTATATATAATATATATATATATAATGTTTTAAAATTTAACATTTTAGTGTACTTTCCTACTTTACATTATACCTCAATTAGAAAGCATAATGATAATAGTAGTAACTATAATTATGTACTAAGTGCCCAGAAACCCATCATCCAGAACAAATCTAGGTCCTTGAAACTGACATATGATTAACTATCTCACCCCCTCACCTTTCCAGCCCCCGCCTTACTTACTTCTGTTCATTATTCCCTTGCTTTCATTTTTATATAGTTTCATTGTGCCTATTTGCATTCCTAAGTTGTATATTTAGGATAGTTGTAATGAGCTGTTCTTTATCTGAGATGTCTAAATTAGTTTGATTTCTCACAGTGTATCACTATTTTAAAAGGAATATACCTCAAGGTCAATTGTCCAGTGTTCTAGAGCAGTGATTCCCAGTTGCCATTTATTTCATGGATAGACTTCTTGCTTGCTCTAAATCGATTTTCAAGGACATATTTTGGGGATTCTCCCCTTCAGGAAAAGTTGGACTGTCTTTTCTCTCTTCCATACATACTACTTGTAATGGCTATATTCAAATTGTCTTTTATTCCTTGAGTTTAATATGATCACACCAGTCATTACTTACACCCTGTTAGTTTTATTTTAAACACATTACATAGTGTCCTCCTTTTTTGAATTGTTCATTAGTACTATAATGGTATTGGGTTGGTTCCCATTTTGCTCTCATAGCTCTGCAATCTCATTTCAACACCTTCTTTTATCAATTTGTATTTGAACAAAATGATTTACTGAATACATATTAAATTCAATTTGTCTGTGAAATAAATCACAAAAGGTGAATCTGCTTCTGTTTTTTGAATTATTCTTTATCTTCCTGAATGGGATTTTCACTATATTTTTTATTATTGCATTATTTTTCATGTCTCTCTCTCTGTCTTCTTCTCTCTCTCTCTCTCTCTCTCCCTCCTCCCTCCCTCCCTCCCTCTCTTAGTTTGGGTTTAGACACATATTTTCATTGAAAAAAGGGGATAAGTTCTTCTTGACATCGTTCCCATCTTTTCTGGACCAGATTCTTTTAACCATCAAGTCTCAGTTGGAGTTCTACTAACACCCACTTTTTAAATTTTATTTTATTTTATTTTTGGCCTGTATGGGTTTGCTTTAATAATGATAACGTTTTCAATTTGCATGTAACTCCTATTCCTATAAATATCCCTTAACCTATGTGATTTTTGTTTTCCTTTACTGTCAGCTTCAACTAAGAATAAATTTACCATCATAAACACCTGTCCCATATTACGCTTATATCAAAGATTCTTAAGCCGTTCCTGGAAATTAACTCTTGGAAATGTTATTGTGGGTCTCACAAATCTGCTTTAAAGAGAAATATAGCAGAAGGTTTAATTCTGAAAGGCACACTGTGACTTCAAGAATCTACGTATGTTGACCGCAAGTGTTTTGGACATTTTTATCTAAAAATTATGCCTCTTAGATCTTTGGTTATTTCTGCCCTGCGATATTATTATTTATGTCTTGATGACTCTGTGCCTAGGAAAAAAAAATGATACAATAAAAAATATGACAAGATAATAATAGAAAGATGTTCAGGCAATGCTAATATTAATAACAACAATAATAATCCTTATCCTGAAATTTAATGGAGCATTTTCTTTTCCCATATCATTTCTTCTAACAGGCTGAGGTGACCATTCTAGTAATCTTATAGTTTCTAAGAGGAAGGCTTAATGAACTTGAACTTGGTCCAAATAAATGGTAGAATATGGCCTTCTAATTATGGTAATTAATTAAATTACTATCTCAAGAAGCTGTGTCATTTAGTTCATTTCCTCATTTATCCCCAAGTAGTTGATTACATCATTACTGTCCCTATTTTAACATTTGCTGGGAAGGGTTCCTGGGGTAGAGTTACAAGTAGAAATGAGCTCATAGATACTGCAGACCACAGAACAGAGCACCATTTGCTCCTACAACCATCCAGAACTTGATTGAGTAGCCACTTTCTTCCCCAAAGCTCTTATAATAATGAAATACGATTTTGGTCTGTTGTCTTAAAGAAAAGGCTCTGATAAATTAATTCATTTGTCAGTTCAAATTCAAACCCGGCTTGATAGATTCCTTTAGATCATGAAACCCTCAAAATTAGGGAAAAAATGTCATAGTGAGTTATATATCCCCTGTCCACTGTCTCCATTAGGATGTACCAGTTCCTGCGTGAGTGTCTCCTTCTCTCTAATCAAAACAATCTGTGTTTTCGGTCAGCCACTGTAACAAAATTCCAGCATGCTCCAATGTGAAAACAGTTTTATGTTTTTGTTTTGGAGGGATGCCCTAAAGTGATAGCCAGTTTGCCTTTATGACGAAAAAGCCCCACTTCACCCTCATCTACTAATGTCTCAATAGATGTGTCTAAGTAAACCTAATAATCATTGCGTCACTTGGAATGTTATTTCAAATATAGTTGTATGTTTGTGTGATAGTATAAAATAGCTAAAAGGAGGGAGACTCCATTTCTTCTACTATGGAGACTTCATTCTTTTAACTGAGGTCTGAACCCTTCCCTCCTTGTTGACATTCTAGTTAAGGTTTAACTCAGTGCTCACAGCCTCTAAGGAAGAAACTCAGAGTATCTTAAGTTTGCAATTTAGGACTGGTAATTTCAAATACAAACGCTGACCTACATGTTTGCGTAAGCTATTGTTTTTCAGGACCTGGGCAGGGGCCATTAACCATGAAAGAAAACATCTTGTGATCACCTTGAAATCGATGACGACTATGTGACAGGCATTATAGGACTAGGAGCCATATCCTCATTCCTGAACCTCTTCCCACTTTTTGATGGCCTATATCATCTTGTCACAAAAAATCTTCAGGGAGCATGTTTTTGTCTTTATGCTCCTTTGTGCACAAGTCTCTCTTTGTTTCTCTCTCTCTCTTTTTTTCTAATAAACTCTATCTGCTGAAATTTATTGATTTCGGTGTTCATTTCTATGACATTGAGACTCAAGAACCTGTTTTCAAGTCCAGTAACATTTGAGATAGATTCTAACAAGGGTTTATTTTTTCCAGTCATGTGGTTTTTTAACTTAATGAAATCAAAATAATCTGCAAAACAATCATATGTTACAGGTAAGGAAGAAGAGATTACCCCCAGTTTTCCAGATTAAAAATGCAAAACAAACTGAATTTAAAGTGGTTAAATAATTTGTTAAAGATAGGCTAGCTAATGAGTAGCAGAGATGGAAATGAAATATTTTCTTATGTCATTGACATTTAAAAGTTAAGTATGTGTACTACACTAATAAAATTTTAATGTTTTAATACTTCTCACTAAAAGTGTCTGTATTACAGACAGATTACTATCATAAAGCCAATAAATCCAATTTTTGTAAGATGACACTGAGTCTATCTTGATTTCTGAATTTATATTTATATAGTTCTGAGAGGTAGTTTTGTCAAACACTAGTGTTTTCTTTAAACAGAGAGGATGGATAAAGAAATGCAAACTAATTACTTTCCCTCAGGTTAAGTGATCTGCAATCAATTTTGTTCAAGACTTCTCACCTGAGCATATAGATCACAAATTAAATGTGATTCATAACCTTTTTTACTTCTATGTTCAAACATTATGACACAAAAAGATGCACTATAACTTAACAGCACTTTTCTACTCTTATTTATGTATGGTTAATGTGGTTAAATAATAATGATTTAAATAATTATGGAATTAATATCACAATGTGATTTTCATGGAAACAAAGTGTTTAAGCAAATATCTCTGGAACAGCTTTTTAAATATGCAAATAAATCACAGATATTAATGTGTGTATATATATATATATATATATTCATATATATAGAAATTTGGTAACATGTAAATTACATTTTTAGAGTCAATAAAATGCATATACAGATGTGCATTTCTAATTAAGTGGATATTTGAATAGCTGTTGATAAATGTCTTAGTATTCTCTACTTGTGCTGTTGGTAGGTGGTATTCTTTTTTATGATATGTAAAAAAAGTATAGATGTGTATCAAAGACTAAAGCAACACATGATATGATACTTTCATTCTATTATTATATTCCACACTTTCAAATGAACAACATATGTTTTTTTTTTAATTCAAGGAGTACATTAATTATATTTTTACCATGAATACACTTCTTTAATTTAAATAAATTTAAATCTGATTGTTTATCCTGATTTTGTCCTATATCTACACATTGTATCAGTAGAAACATGAGAATTTTTCTAAAAAGGGGACTTACAAATTGAAAATACAGGTTTTTTCAGTTGCTAGTCTACCATTCTTTTTTGCCTCTTTTATCCTCTTTTCAAAGAAAATACTTTATGCTATATTCAACACTCACCTAAAATTGTATAATAAAATCTCACCTATACTTTAAAATAAAGCTGTATTTTCTTGAACTTTCTAGAAAACATAAATAAATATACAAAACTCCATTAAACATAAATACATCAAATATGTTGTTAATTGAAATTTTGTAGAAAATAAAGCTTATTAACACCAGTAATTCACATCTGTATAGCAATTCTGACAATTTGTGTGTGTTTGTTTATACTTTTTATGGAGTGTCTCCTGCATTAGACTGTTAGTGCAATTTGATAGGAACCTTGTTGGTTTTAGTCATGAACATACACCTACACTTCAAATTCAGACAGACTTACAGTTGAATTTCAGTAATGTTTTATGATTAAATCAATTAATTTTATTTTTTACCCATGTAACTGTTTATGAATTCAATATGCATCAGTTAATATACTTTATGCAAGTAGAATTATTTTCTTACTGTTGCTTTGTTTTCATTTCATCTTTAGTCAAAAGCTAAGCTTCAATTAGCCGTAAGTGATGCTATAGTTGCATTACAGATCTTGAAGATGATAATTGCTCCTCGTGTGACCTGCAGGATACTTTCTCTTTTCCTTGTTTTCTTTTGTACTTATAAACCAAGTAAATCATTATGAAATGTCATGGGGCAGATGGGAAAGAGCCACCTGGAGACTGAAGTTGAGGTGGTGCTATGGGCTAAATTTGGTTGTTCTCACTCTCTCCCCTATTCAAATGCTGAAGTCCTAACCTCCAATCCTCAGAATGTGACTGTATTTGGAGAAAGTCCCTTTAAAGAAGTAATATTAAATTAGGCCATTAGGGTAGACCCTAATAAAGTGTGACTTCTACCTTTGAAAAAAGAAGAAATTTGGATACACAAAGAGATGGCAGGGATGTGAGCACAGAAAAAAGACCACCTGAGGACACAGCAGGAAGGGGCCATCTGCAAGACAAAGAGAGAGGCTCAGGAGAAACCACACCTGTTGACACCTTGATCTTGGGGTTCCAGACTCTAGAACTGAGATATAATATATTTTTGCTCTTTAAGCCACTCACTCTACTGTATTTCGTTTGCAAACTAATGCAGGAGTCAAAAGCTGATAACCATACGAGGGTTTCTGACAAATAAGAACAAATTCATCCAGAATACAAGATGCATGTCAAATCAAGTTAATCATGCACAATGCCAGCCTTCAAACACCCTTTTTCCATGCCAACAACTATAAAGCATGTCCTGAAGATTAAAACAAGAGGTGCTCTGTATTTAAGGTCTCTAAGAAAAACATTGTGTCCTCAAAAACAATTGACTACCTAGCCAAATTCCCTAGGATAGCACTTCTCAAATTGGGGTCTGAACATCTCTGACTGAGGTCCATGAGACCCTGCTAGGGATCCCTGATGTCTTCTTTTTCCAACTTTACGCACTTAAACCAAAACATTTTGCAACAGATTGAATGAAGAATCAGACATGAGCTATCTCTTATTAAGGTAGGCATTAAAGAGATTACAAAGATGTAATACATCACATATTTCTCAGTACATTTTCAGAAATGTAGAATTACAGTCATTTCTATAAATACATTTTATTCATGTTAACATTAACATTTATTTTGAATTAATTTAATATTTAAAAAATTCTCAGTATTAATATCTTTTGAGGTAAATGTTAGTAGATATAGTCCACATATGCAAAATATTTTTAGGGTTCTTCAAAATTTTTAAGAATATAAAGTCCTTGAGAGGAAAAAAAAAGAAACAAAGAAACTATTCCAGGAGAATTTTCCCCTTTCATATTCTATTTTCTCATCTTAACATCAATGTAAAAAATATTCAATGTCATCTTCAAAATGTATATTTCTCTAAACCCAGTTACTACTCCCAAATTATAAAGTTGATTCTATAAAAGATAGTTTTATAAAAATAGAGCTGTTTATCCTTCACAAATCATAAATAACTCAATTAGAATCAGTTCCCTGATTGGAATGAGTAGCAAAATTATTATAATTAAGAAATAAGATAAAAGTATCCAAATGGAAAAAAATGACTTTAAAATTTTCAATCCAAAAACCTAAGATACAATTTTGACTATTTCCTTCATAATCAATCATTCAACAGATCATGTCAGCGCTAATATGAATATACAACCCAAACCGCAACAGTTTCATTATCTTCACTGTTATCTTCTTTTCACCATGCTACTAAAAAATCCTCATTTCTGATCTCTTTTATCCCACTCACACACCTCACATAAAAGTCTTTCTCCATTCACCAGGGTAGTATTACTAAAAAAAATAAAATAATTCCCTTATTTATTCAAAACCATAATAATTTGTCATTATATACATTATAAAGAATCTTAATCTCATGCCCAGCCTGTGAGATCGTCATGAATTGGTCTGTGCTGTGTTTGGCTGATTGCAAAATATCCTTAGTGTTTTATGTCTTATTTTGTGATATATTTCACAAATCCTCCCAAACGCTGATAGTCTATTTCCTCCTCCCATAAACCTCCATTGGCCTTTTGACTGACTACCCAATAGAAGGCAGCAGAAGTGAGTGTGAGACACTTTCAAGCCGAGAACACAACAGGCCTTGCAAGCTTTGTTCTCTCTTGGACTCCTTCCTCTGTCATTAGCACAAGCCTGAGCTAGCCCACTGCAGGATGGCAAAGTACTTGGAGTGGAGATAAGCTATCCTGGTGGAAACGATCCTAAACCAACACCCCACTGGTGACTTACCAGGATAAGTAATCAAGCCCAGCAGAGATTGATTGCCCTAAGGCTATAAGATTCATGTGGAATAATAAATAGTAGTTGTTTTAGACTATTAAAATTTTAGAGTGACTAGTTCTGCATCAATGCCTAACAGATATATCTGTGACCCTTTCTAAGCTCATTTCCTATCAATGTCCTTCCTTAAAGTCAAGCCACATGCCTGTCTCCGGGATCTGACCCTGCTGTTTCCTCTGTCTGCAGTGCCCTAAGGTGAGATTTTTCTATAGATTTTTTTCTCTCACTTTCAGCCTCTATGTGATCCTCTCAGAGAAGGAATTAAAAGGATAATCATTATCCTTACCCCTCACAGTGCTAGTTTTTTCTATAACAGTTATCCCTACCTGATATAGAATGCATGTTTGTTTGGTTTTTTTTTTTGTTTTTTTCATTCCCTCCATACTAGGATGTAAAGTCACCGTGTGTAGAGATTTTGTATACCTAAGGCCTAACAGTGTATGGCACATGTCCTCAATAAATAAATCAAAGTAAACTCTGCATGCAATAAAACAAAACAAAACAAAACAAAAAAAAGGACATGCTTGTATATTTCAGAGCTAGATATTAATGACATTATATTAGGGCAGCGAAATAATACATTTTATGTTCTTCTGAAATATCTCCATATAATAATATTAGCTCATTCAAGAACTATAGAGGAAATTCAGTTATCACCAAAAACTGTTATGACATTGAACACAAACATTGTTATCATTCTGAGATTTGAGTTCACTGTTTTAAAAGTATAATGGAAAGGCACACCACGATTTTGGATATCAGGGTTAGTAGATAATGAGGAAGATCATGTCCCAGGAAATGATTTGAATAAACACGTAACTGAATTTTTATGATTATTTTAAATAGTTTCAGAGCAAATTACAAGTTAAAACTACTGATGTCACATAGATGACTTCTCCCTTATTAATAAAAATGATGTACAACATGTCATAGTTATTCAATCAACAATTCCCAGAGATCACCTTGGATGTAGAGTCTGAAATAGATCTGGGATTGCCTCACTTGGATATTAAGCTTTATGAAGCAGCAACTATTCATTTCCTTCTACTTTGTATGAAAAGGACAGTGCTGTAGACATAGTACATTTTCAGCAAGTCACCCAGGAATGGGCAGTGACATCCTCATTAACGCCCGTAGAAGTGGAGATGCTTAATCTCTGAACATTTCCCTCAGTACCCCAGGTTTTTCAAGTCTCCTGATGCCATGATTACAACATGGATAAGGATAAAGGCCTATTGAAATAAATACAGATTCGTGTCTTAGCAAAGTTTAATTGCAGTTTTCTTTTTTCCTTTCAAAACTGAATAGATTCATCAACAAAGATTGACAGCAGCTTTTGCCTTATATTAAAGGTTAAAGAGTTAGGAGTGTAGTTGTTTTCATTTCACTGTGAAGGAAAGAGAGAAATATTTTTAAAGCAAACATGCAAATTTAGTTTGCCTTCTGTTCCTAACCCAATGCCAACACCAACTATACAGAGGAGTAAAATAAAATTCGGCAATTCCCATAACATTTTATACACTGCACTCTTTCACAGAATTTGGAACAGCCAGGATATCACAATCATCATAAAACATATTTTAAAATTGTCTTACAGAATTAACTTTGATTTAAGTATATATATACTTAAATCAAAGTTAATTCTGTAAGACAATTTAAAAATTTTAAAATATATTTTATGATTATTATATTATTCAGTTATCATATATATGTGTGTGTGTATATATATATATATATATATTCCTGAAATATTTCTGGTGAAAGAAATAATAGACAACAGTTTCATCATATTACTTTAATAGTGCTAGAGAGTATAACAATTTTGAAAATTTGGTGTTTAATTCCCATTACCTTTTCATTGTTCAAACTTTCTTTTTTTATGTTATATATTAAGTTTTTTTTTATTTTTTTTTATTCAGAAACCATTTATTTACATTTTAGAGGTAAAAACTGGTGAGGGACAGGGGAGTCAAAAATACTCTAGGCATCCAGCTCTAAAGACTGACTAGATACCATTAACCAAGACATAGGTAGAAGAACATATCTGAGATAAAAAAAATATTGAATTTGATAATACTATGGAATTTTAAATGCCAATAGGATACATAGAAAGAAAAGTTCAGTGAGCAGTTGGAAACACATAGCAATTCGTCTCCGGTACAAGGTCAGGACTAGAGATAAAGGACAGAGAATCACCTCTGTTTATACTTAAAACTATATAATTGGAATCAACCTGCTCAGAGAGAGGATAGAACAGGACTGCAATGTTGAGTCTGGACCCTTACTTGGGAGACTGAGAGCTTCATGGGGAAGAAGTGGAAGCAGCAAATGTAAACTCCTTTTTTAAAGGAGTTTGGTAGTGGAGAAGAGATAAAAAATACTTGGCAGAGAAGAAAGATCAAATAAATTTGTTTTTGTTTCCTTGTTTTATACAAAGGATATATCAATCGAGTTTGCTAAGGAAACTTGTATTGAGAACTGTGTATCTCAAAGCATCATTGGACACCTAGTAGCTATGACACCTGTTATGTACACTCCCAGGGAGATTATACTCAAACTTCAAGCTCATACTGGTATCTCACTAGTTTCTTCCTTCTTATAAGTGTCAGGTGGGACACAGTCTCAAGGAGGGTTGAGAATCGCAGCTTCTACTGAAAGGGAAAGCGGTCTTAAAATATCATCACCAGGTGACTCAGGTCCATGCCTTGTCTAGCTGGACTGATAGGCTCTTTAACATTTTTACTTGCTTTTACTTCTCTGGAGCTCTTCCCACAAGCAGATTTGCCTGCTGTTGTCAATCTTTTTTCACAAGGATTTTCAAACTTTGGTGCACATTAGGATCAACTGATATGCTTTTTAATAAATAGCAATGCTCCAACCTTGTTCTAGTCCACTCCTATTGATTTTTTCCAGCCCTCATTTTCTTTCACATGGGCTGCCTATGTGAAAACAGCAGCCTAACCCAGCTCTCAAAATCTCAGCTCTACAGAGCCCCTGGGTAAAGCATTCAAAAGGAGACTATGATTTTGTCACATCCCTGCTGAAACACTTTTAGTGGCTTTTTATTTCCTTTGGTTGA